>NC_142810.1:48436828-48688208 GCF_049724085.1 Artemia sp. Qi Xiang Cuo
TGTGTGTGTGTGTGTGTGTGTGTGTGTGTGTGTGTGTGTGTGTGTGTGTGTGTGTGTGTGTGTGTGTGTGTGTGTGTGTGTGTGTGTGTGTGTGTGTGTGTGTGTGTGTGTGTGTGTGTGTGTGTGTGTGTGTGTGTGTGTGTGTGTGTGTGTGTGTGTGTGTGTGTGTGTGTGTGTGTGTGTGTGTGTGTGTGTGTGTGTGTGTGTGTGTGTGTGTGTGTGTGTGTGTGTGTGTGTGTGTGTGTGTGTGTGTGTGTGTGTGTGTGTGTGTGTGTGTGTGTGTGTGTGTGTGTGTGTGTGTGTGTGTGTGTGTGTGTGTGTGTGTGTGTGTGTGTGTGTGTGTGTGTGTGTGTGTGTGTGTGTGTGTGTGTGTGTGTGTGTGTGTGTGTGTGTGTGTGTGTGTGTGTGTGTGTGTGTGTGTGTGTGTGTGTGTGTGTGTGTGTGTGTGTGTGTGTGTGTGTGTGTGTGTGTGTGTGTGTGTGTGTGTGTGTGTGTGTGTGTGTGTGTGTGTGTGTGTGTGTGTGTGTGTGTGTGTGTGTGTGTGTGTGTGTGTGTGTGTGTGTGTGTGTGTGTGTGTGTGTGTGTGTGTGTGTGTGTGTGTGTGTGTGTGTGTGTGTGTGTGTGTGTGTGTGTGTGTGTGTGTGTGTGTGTGTGTGTGTGTGTGTGTGTGTGTGTGTGTGTGTGTGTGTGTGTGTGTGTGTGTGTGTGTGTGTGTGTGTGTGTGTGTGTGTGTGTGTGTGTGTGTGTGTGTGTGTGTGTGTGTGTGTGTGTGTGTGTGTGTGTGTGTGTGTGTGTGTGTGTGTGTGTGTGTGTGTGTGTGTGTGTGTGTGTGTGTGTGTGTGTGTGTGTGTGTGTGTGTGTGTGTGTGTGTGTGTGTGTGTGTGTGTGTGTGTGTGTGTGTGTGTGTGTGTGTGTGTGTGTGTGTGTGTGTGTGTGTGTGTGTGTGTGTGTGTGTGTGTGTGTGTGTGTGTGTGTGTGTGTGTGTGTGTGTGTGTGTGTGTGTGTGTGTGTGTGTGTGTGTGTGTGTGTGTGTGTGTGTGTGTGTGTGTGTGTGTGTGTGTGTGTGTGTGTGTGTGTGTGTGTGTGTGTGTGTGTGTGTGTGTACTAGAACATTTTTAGGGACTGCTCTTTCCTGAACTTTAAAAAGAAAATAATGACCCGTTCAATCGAAAAAACAAAATTCACGTTTTTTGTGGTTGACATTCGGTTTTCAGTTAGAAAATTAGATGGTAAATACCACAACATCGGTATTAATGGTTCGTGCCAGAACAGTTTTGGCCTCATGCGTCCTTGAAAGATGGGCGATTAAAGAATCGAACTAGAGATATTAAACGACCTCAAAACAGAGGTGGTAATTGGAGGGGCTCGTTTAAAACACATCTTAATAAACTTTTGTACTCTTAATATACTAATATACTTAATAAACTCTTAATAAACTGTAACACAGAAAAGAATCAACAAAATCTCTTGATATTTTTGCTGGATAAGATCGGATGGGCAAATGGGATCTATCAAAAATAAAATACTATATTTATTTGAAAGAATTTACATACAAAAGAATCATACAAAATCTCTTGATATTTTTCCTCGATAAGATCGGATGGGCAATTGGGATCTATCAAAAATAAAATACTATATTTGTTTGAAAGAATTTACATAAAAATCCAGGTCACCACCCCTGATTAAATTTGCAGGTTAAAACCTTTGAACTTATTAGATATGGAAAAACAGGTCAACGAAACTCATGCATTATAAATTAAATGAATTTTTTATTTGGAAGTTTAGCTGCAGTTCGTTGACTCTAGCCAGCCTTTACGCCTTCCTGACTTTCGCTTACATGGTAGGAAGTTTATTAAGATGTGAGTTTTATTTATTTGTTTGTCTTTTGTTCTTTTTTTCTCTTGTTGTGTTAGTTTTTGTCCTTTTCTTTAAATGATTTAACTTATTTTTTGTTTTCTCTCTTTTTTGATGTGAGTTTATTTTTTATTTTTTTGGTCTTTTGTTCTTTTTTTTCTCTTGTTGTGTTAGTTTCTGTCTTTTTCTTTAAACGATATAACTTATTTTTGTTTTCTCTCTTTTTTTATTTTTGTTTATTTCCCGTTGGTAAAGGCTCCCGGACGTGGAGTCGAAATATTCGGATTTTTTTTTTTATTATTAATTAATGATTTGTTGTTGTTTTTGTTTTTAGTACGTTTGTCCCTGCTTGATATAAGCTAAACCCGTTTTTATCTCTTAAATTCTCATAAATGGAAAAGCAGTGTGGTCTTCGGCTCGTTAGTCCCTCTCCTAAGGTTTCTTCTCCCCCCTCCAGGTATTAAAATTTCTGAAAAGTACGATTTTTTTTGTATCATCATTTTAAAAAATAAAATAGAATTTTTGCCGCACCCCAAACATTTATTTGGATTGGCATTCCTGCCTCAAAATTGCATATTTTTGTCTTATTTCGTTGCATCAGCAATAGGTATAAGTATTTGTTTCAGACGAGGGATCAACTCTGATTTTCGGGCTGGATCAACTGTAAAAAAAAGTAAAGAGAGAAAAATTACATGAAACTTTTAAGAAATTATCGGTAATAATGTAAAAGTCTTGAGATATCTGTATCAGTGCTTGAATCAAAATACCTATTCCGTGTGTTGTCAACTAATATTATTCTATGGAAGATCCACATTTTAATATTGTCGTCATGTCTTACAAAGTCGTGCCAATTGAAAGGTATGATGCATTTACCAGGCTTCGCCTTCGGCTTCCTTTGCTTCTGTATCACATTGGCTGCATTTAAAAGCTAAAAAGATACTTAGGAAGAAAAAAATATTATAGATTGATTAGTTTTAATTAATTCAATTTTGTCACAGTAATTTACACTACAATCTCGATATCTTACTGAAGATTATTGTCAGGCACGCACGGCCAGTCCGTATTTACTTGGAGAGGGAGAAATAGTTTAGTCGGGAAGGAAGTGGAATTAAAACAGAGACTAGCACAGGTGAATTGTATGAAAAATGTGAAGTTACGGGTAAATATTGAAATTTCTGAATTTTCAGGGGACAGATACGTGTCGGACGTGCGGTCGTGTTTGCACCCGAAAGGGTTTGGGTCAAGAGCATCATACCATATGCTAATTATAAGAAATTATTTTTAAAATCTTTATAGGCTTTGGGGCTTTTCTGATGAACATGTATGTTGTTTTCTTAAAAAAAAAAAAAGAAAAAAAAAAAGAAAACGAACTGACAGGGTAAACTATGACAATTTTGAACTTTCAGGGAGGAAGTGGAAAACAGTCCCTACACACATGCCAAACTCGTGATCATGTTTGTACCCAAAAGGTTTTGAAGGAGGGGCTAAGTCATCACAAAATACATGCGAATCGTTAGAAATTACTTTTAAAATCTTGTAAAAAAAAAGAATAAGTAAAATTGATACCATATAGCTTGAAGCTAAAAATCACCTCAAGCGAAGTATCATCTGAGTAATCTGGCCATTTTGTGAGTTCTCTATGGTGTCACCCTTCGATTGACATGTTCGCCGACAAAAAAGATGTCAAATTTCACGGTCTTTTCATGCTAATTTCAAAGTTAGACCACAAGTTCTTCATTGCTCTCAATGATGACTTGTCCCCCGGGAAAGTTCACTAATGTTCCCTTTGTCTTTGTAACGGTCAGCCGACGCTGTAGCTTATAAAATGGTTTTTAAGGTACTTTATTACCTTAAAGAGAGGACAAGCAGGGTAGTGTATGCTCATCTGCAGTCTGATCCTCCTGATATTTATTAACGTGCTAATACTTTACTGAGAAGAGCTTAGTAAACAGTTTTATCATTTATATAAGAAGTGTAAAAATGTCAAACAAGGCGTTGGGCATGACAAGAATGGACTACAAATGTCAGTTTTAGAAGAAATGTCACGCAGTCTTAGAATCACTGCAGCCAAAAGGCTCGAACCGGAAACCAATAAAAAGTTGTTTTTTTTTACAGGTGATTTTCATTAATAGAGAGTTGGTCAACAGAGGCGTTGCACGGTGGTATGAAGTGGATGCCGACGAAAATATTATAACAAAAAATCAACTAGATTAATCTAAAAATGACATTGGTGTATTTTGAGGAACAAAATCTATATTTGTTTCCTTGAAATTAGATGGCGTAACAGTGATGCATCACTCGTGTAAATCCCAACATGATTTAGTTTTGAGATTTTGATATTGGTGACCAAATTATTTTTTTAAATTAGTGTACAGGGTTTTCTATTGTCGTCAAAACAGTCATATGTCGAAATGTCGGTTTTTCTAGTTTTAGTCGACTAATCATAGTTTTTGCCACTTGAAATTTTTGCAGCCCAATTTTGTATATTTAGGTCTCTTTCATCTAGGGTATTTAAAATACGAAGATCTCTAGTCCGATATATATTCGTCTTTTTTGCGTCATTTATGTCTATTGAATTTTCCTCAGAAAGGGGGGGGGGTATGCAGCATTATTTACAGACAAATCTGAAAGAGCAATCATGCTTTCATTTGGTTGTGGGGATAAAAAACTAGGTGTTTTGGGATCTCTCGCGAGGCTTGTTCTCAGTAACAAAATGTAAATCGTATTATATACATCTATTTTTTTTTAATATCTGAGGATTTGAAGCATCGATCGTTTTCATCTTGGAGTCGGACTGAGTTGTAGTTTCAAAATTCTTGTCGTAAACTTTGGACATTTTTCGGTACTCTTTTACTAAACGGACTCTTTTATATAGTGCTAGTTTGGTTAATTCTAATGAAATAAAATAAAATAGGACGAATATATAATAGTTTAGAAACAAATTTGGGCTATATATTTGCACTTTAGTGGGGGGTGGGAGGCAAAGCATAGTATTTATTAAATACGTAATCTAACCTAACCTAGGTACCTCCCCCCCCCCCCCTAAAGCCCAAAAAACAACAATTTAAATACACTTCTTGCATTTGTTTATATCCCAGAAGGCAGCGGAAACCTGTATTCATCATACGTCTCGGTCTAATTGGTGACTGGTTTGCATTGCCGTATATAAAAGAGTTTGTTTAGTAAAAGAGTACCCATTTTTCACAAGCGGAACTGCAGATTTTGTTGTTACGAATTTTCTGTGGCTAACTACATAGCCATAAACATAGCTATCATAGGTACTTATGTGTTATAGCGACCACACTCAAAAGTAAAAGTTAGGTTAGTCATGAAATATACCGAAATCTGATGAAAGTATAACTTTATTAACAACACTATGGAAATTATAACAGAGAATTATGGAAAGCAGGCCTCCCAGAACGCAATATATTAAATACCTAACCACCTCTATATATTAAATGTTTAATTAAAATATATCTGCATATTACTTCATCTCGCTCAGGCTAAGCTAATTATTTCGGAGTAGACACAGAAAACTGGTTTCATTGCAGATCAAGAACAAAGCGTGATCGCTATAACACGTAAGTACCCTATCATAATATTTGTAAATTCTTTTTTTTTGTTTTATCTGAAGTATAAGAGTATAAGAGAGGGTATAAGAGAGAGTATAAGAGTATAAGAGAGGTAGTATAAGAGAGGGTCCAGCTCCTCTCTAGACTTAAAAAACCGTAAATTGCTGCGAATTGCAGAAATTTCATTAAGACACAATTCTCAATTTGTCAAAAACGTTAAGAACTTTTAGCCAAAAATTGGGGTATTTGCGAATTTTCCGTGGTCAACTACTATTATTAGCTCGTCAAAATATAAGGTCTTTTATTATATCTACGTACATCTTACTGAAATAGATAACAATCCCGTTGATTTTATATACAATCGTTTTGTAATAGTGTATATCTGTATTGTTGTTAAATGAATATTTAACGAGATGCGTTTTAATGATGTGCTTATAATGTCATTATCTTTGTTGGGCAGGAACTTGATTTTCTTTTTTTTACCCTTTTCGGTTGTCATCCTAGGCAAAGAATCAATTTCATTTCTTGTCGCAATTCCGTAAAAGACCTATGTAGTCTTGTATTCTGTTTAAAGGAGCTTAGCTGATGCCCTCGTTTAATATCTGTATCAAAGAGTATAGTATCTAAAAATGTGGGAACTGACACTACCGTCTATGAAACGCACGTTATCTATTTTAGTAGTGACTAAATGAAAGATGGCGCTTGTGTTTTCTTCTCGACGTGAGCACTGGGTTCAATTCTGAGTTACGCTTGCATTGGTCTGTGTTTTAATATATAAATATATCTCAAAGGGAGATACTTGTATGATATACGCCCTACTGCTCAACTTGTTCTTTTATTGATCCGCTATAGAACCGTTTTTTTTCGTTAGTTTCTTTCAGCTTAGCGTTAGACACAACAATGGGAATTGACAGAATAGATGGGAAATATATAATTTGGGCTATATATTTCCACTTTAGGGGTGTGAGTATAGTATTTGGAAATTATGAAGTTAGAAAAAAATTCTTAGTACATAATATGCAGAATGATTGTACCAAACACATTAGACATGCAGACCCGCTGTAAAAAAAATAAAATAAAAACAAAAATCATAAAGCTGTGAAACATTAACTCGTAGAAATATCCTTTAAACTGTTTACAGTTTAAAAAAGGATACGAATCAAGGATTTTAGTGTAATTTACTTCCGCAGTGATTAAAGCTTTATTTATTTTCAAAGTAAATATAATATTAAAACTTGCAGTCGCCGTTTGGTTTTAAAAATAACTTACCGGAGCTTTTGACTTGAAAACTAAATTTGTCGCAATAATGAAATTTGACACGTTTTGGGCTCCAAAGCTGTATGACAAGAAAAGGAATTGGTTTTATTGGATCGAATATTAGTCTTCCGTTAAATTTATCCTACTTCTCAAATTCAGTTCGAACTCGTTATTGGGAGGAGCGAAGCATCACCTCAACTTAAGTAATTGGGGAATTTGTAAGTTTTACTTTTCAGCTCGAATATTATCCTACTCGTCTTTCAGGTCGAATTTACTTTTCATTCCAGAGGGCAACCAAATTTGGCGGAGGTGGGGGATATAACCTGGATTTAAAGTAAAGTAAAAATGGGATATATTGTCTATCAGTTTGAGTTCACGATCCTCTGAGGTAGTGTCTATATCCTCCTCGGGGGGAGGGGGGATATTTACTGCAAAGCAGGAAAAAAAATAATGTTACCTTTTTGAAAAAAAGTTCCTGACGTCTTAGCTAGTGGAGGACATGTACTTGAAAAGGGACAAAATAAGGAATGTTACCTTTTAGGTCAAAGGTCTCATTTAAGGTCGAAGTCGCTTTTGTTTTGAGGTGGTAGCCCTACTGTTCTATGGTTTTGAATATTAAACGAGAATTTTTTTTTTTTTTTATCTAAAATGAAGTCTTTTAGGTCGAATTTTCATTATAGTTGAAATAGTTAATTCAATAACCCACAGTTAATTCAATAACCCACATAAGAATCTTTTCTTTAAACCCACCTTAAAAACAGCAGATTCCCCCGCGAGTCTCTTGTGTACGGTATTCAGTACGGTATATTAATGATTCAGTACGCTAGTATAAGTGCGTAACACGTAAAAAGAATTTAATAAATGAAAATACAGAAAGAAAAACGGGTAAAATCTGTAAACGGCATATCATCTGTACAAAAGACGGCATACAAAACACGGCATGTGTACAAAAGAACTACAAAACAGGCATCAAAATATGTTTGTTTACATTTTTTTATGTTTTTACGAATCGGACAAACATTTCGGGGGCGGACGAATCGGAAAAAACCGAAGGGCGTGCACTCGACATATAGGTGGAGCAATATGTAGTGTCGTTCACGTTGAAATTACTCATGCCAATGTCCGTTGAAATGTGACGCTAACTAACAGTTTCCACCGTATTACAAAACTGAATATCTCACAACGGTTGTGTTAAAAATCTGAGTTTTATTTATGAAATTGAAAATTAATGTTTCATAAAATCAACGTATAAAATAAAGGTTTTTCACATACGCTATATTAAGATAGCTATAAAATTTATCTTGTACGTTTTGTTTGATTTTTTTTTTCCTTTCAAATGTGCGTATAGCATAAGTTGGAAAGCCTTAGGGATGCTTTCTAAAATCGGTCTTGTATTTTTTTTTTAATTTGATCATTTTTCTCTGATTTAAAAAATTTCCTTGCATAACTGCGTGCCCAAAAAGCAAAACGTATATACTTGGAAGGCTTATTTAGTGTGTCTTTCATGGGTTTAGTACCTCCTATCTAAAAGGCGAATATACAAAGGCATGTTTACTTCAAAGGACTATGATTGAAAAAAATATATTCAAGAAACTATCTTAGACTGCCAAGCGTAATTTTGTGAATTTAATTAAAACTGACTGGTAAGGGTTTGAGATGGGGTAGGGTTGAACACCTACCCTGTCTTTTGACGCTTGACTGCATTTCTAAATTCCATGTCATATCTATTTTCCTTCGGGGACAACTATAAAACTTTTTTTTTATTCTAGTCTGTATTACCTATGCAAATTTCATATCATGTAATTTTAAGCTTTTCAATTTGATTTGGGGGGAGGGGCATCTGTGGGAAAGGAAGTATTTTGTGACGAAATTGCCAAGAAGGTGTCAATTTGTGTTGCTTTTTTTTAAGTGGAAGGGGTGGTCTGCAGCCCCCGCTATATTGTGGGATAAATTCCTCTTCCAGGTCAAATGCAAAATTTCATAATCGGTATTTGTTTTTCTCTTGTCGATATTACGACTATTAAGTTTTTCATGGTATAATTTTAAGTTATTTAACCGGAATTTGATTCGGGACGGGGGGGGGGGGCGGGGTGAGTATTTGGATAAGTAGTTTCTTGTCATGAAATTACCGACAAGTGCATAGATTTTTTTATACTGTTTAGGGGGTGGTCAACAGGCCACTCTCCTGTACATTTGGTGTGTCCTCGGGTTTCATATGTTATAAGGCAGGGCTTGTCATAGATATACTTTAATATAAAAAAGTATCTATTATGCACTAGAAACTATACAATTTATATATGTTTTTCTTTCTCATTTGAAACCCTAAAAAGGCCTGCAAACCTTCCAAAATGCTTCAAAACTTCATTTACAATTGTTGTTGTTGCTACACCTAAAGTGACACTATAAATCAGTAATTTGAACCTTGCGTCATCTAATAAGTTTTTACTGATTTGATGTATTCTTAGAAGTATACTAGCGTCTCGTTCGATAGGAGTGATCAGTCATCATTGGGAAAGCCAAGGTCGTATTCAGAGGGGGAGGGGGTACCGTGTTCGAGTCCCTTCCTCTGCAATTTTGTCCGGATCAAAAAAATAAAAAAAAAAAAAATCGATGCGTTTTAATGCCCCCCCCCCCCCCCCCAAAAAAAAAAACTCCCAGGCAGAAATCCAAAAATTTCTATGTATTGTGTCAATATAGGGTCCCAAAGTTAAGGTACTGCTGTTTTTCTTTTTGTTTGAATCTTAAAAAAAAAAGTTTCTTGTGAAAACTAAAAATCCCAACTCTAATAAAATTGATAAGTTTTTAGTTACCGCCTTGAAGTGTGGCAGGACTGATATTAAGTACGTTGTTTGTTTTTTGTTCTTTTTTGTGGGGAGGGCGTAAAGTTAACCTTCCCGCTATTGTTTACCAAAATATTTTATGTCGAATCATTATATTCTGATTATATGTAACTCTCACTATTACATCATGTGAACCTTCTGAAAAAAAAAATGTCTAAAATAGCTGATGCATTAAAATATACTTCGGGAGATGTCTCAGAAAGAGAAATTCAGGCTAAGAATATGCCAATTAAGTTTAATAAGTACTGTAAATTGCATATGAGAGCACAATCTATCTTATGATTACATCTGTTAACTCTAGTATGACATAAAAATCTCCACAAACAACGATATTTAATACATTGTATTTTGGGCACGACAAAGTTAAGCTATTGTCTTGTTTACTATTGTCACCAATAATTTTCGTATTGTTTATATTAGATTTTCTTTTGGCTCCAGTGATAGTGTGTGCCGCTTTTATTTATTATTTTTTGCTTCATTTTCAGTGGTCCTGTAGCAATGACGTTTTTTTTTCTCTGTTTATTTTTTCTCTTTTTTGTTTTTTTGTTTCATATTCTTCTTGTCATTGTGTTTTGGAAAAAAATTATTTTTTTGCCACAATATAAGGTAATTCTGTCAAAACTTGTTTGTTTCTTTTTGTTAATATACCAAACAGCTTGAGTAAATTCTGAAGCAGTATAGTTTTATAGTGACTCTTGTAATTCGTATTTTAGGGCCCAATTACTATTTTTATTATAATAAAATAGTAATTAAAATACTAAAATAGTATTTTATATAATAATGTATATAATAAAATATAATAACTATATAATAAAATAGTTATTATATTTTGTATATATATATAAAAAAGGATTTATTAATTTTTATGTTCCCTTCACAAGTTCCGGTACCACAGAGCTTGGTTTCACAGCAACGCGTGCAGTTCGTATTTTATAACATAATTACTATGTTTATTATTAATATTATTGTTAAGAACCATTTTGTTTGTCAGGGGTTATTTTCCCTGTGCAAGTTTTTTTTTTTTTGCAATCCTACGGTTTCAATGTAAGATAATTGTTGATAGCTGAAATTCAGCTTTATTCATCCGCCGAATTACATTACTGAAATTTGCAAGGCAACAATTATCGTGTTTTCCTATTTTCTAAGCAAGTTTAGATCATTCTCTATGAAAAAGTTTCGGTAAAATTTTACGTTTGGCTTGATGAATGGACCAGGGGCGGATCCAGAAATTTTCTTCTTTTTTTTGGGGGGGGGCAAAATAGTTTGATCCAATAAACTTGCGTTAGGAGCAAGTTTAATTAACGCAAACTTGCGTTAATTAAATAAATTACACTACTTTAGACGAAATTAGGGGGGGGGGGGCGCCCCCTCGCCCTCCTCCTGGGTCCGCCACTGGAATGGACAGACCTGAAACTGCTAATTCAAACGATGTAAGTATCTTGTGCCTTCAGGGAAGTTACAGCGGCAGGGGTTGTGCAAAATTGCATAATTCACAGGGAGCAGAAATCTTAAAATGCGCAACAAGTTAAATTCCTTAAGATTCCTTTTTCTGTCCTGAAAATGTCGAATGTCCTGTTAATATAAGTCAGGAATTCTGTAGGTCTTCTGTCCAGAAAGATAGTTCTTGGTTGTTTGTTCATATTGCAGTCGTGATTTCTGGTTACATGACTCATACCCAGGTGAGAACGGGAAACTTATCTCTGGCAATCTAACTTTGGAAGATGAGATTAAACGACTAGCGCCACTTACAGTTTAATGGTGTCTTGAGACTTCATCAAAAAAGCAGAATATTATAAAGAAAATCGGATGCTTGATAGGTAAGGCCGTATCCAGGAGAGGTTTTTTTTTTTTTTTTTTTTTTTTTTTTTTTTTTTTTTTTTTTTTTAGTAAAACGCCCTTCGAAAAAAAAAAATCCTGGGTACGGCCTTGCTGATAGGATTAGTAGGATTCAAGCTGACATTTCTCTTTTATAATTAATCGACATTTTTGTTTTCAAAAACTATTTAAGTCAAAATCCAGCCTGCACGATGTAGCACCCATGCTACTACTACTAACAACTCATTGTAGCACCAAGCCGTCTGTGGTCAACACAGCTACGCACGCTTCTCCATCCCAATATTTTAAAATCCACCCTCCCTCTAATAAATTATAACTTCTGTTCAATCATTCCTTATGAACTCCTACCCAATTCGGGGACATACTGCTTTTCGTTTGGTCATAGATGGCTGGTCGAAAAGAACGATCTTTGGCAATCTATCATCCGCAGAATTTCAACATTTCTCATTATGGTACTAGAAAGCAAGATAGAACCACACTTTTCATTCAGCTGACAGTTGGAAACACGGTTATTCAGACAGATGCCCAAAACTATCCGTAGTCGATTCCTCTGCTAAACATCTAACGAACCTCCGTATTTTTGAGCGCCCATGTTTCAGCACCATACTTGATCAGTTTCATCACTATAGCTTTCCAGCTAGGGTAAAATCTTGGTAGATTAATTAGGCTAGTTGATTTTTAGCTGGTAGGTCTAACAGAATTCTTCTTTCTTAATCAGTGGCATTAATTAACCCTGAATTTTAAATTAATCAAATAAGTTGCTGCGACCAAACAAATTTGGTCGCCAGTTGCTAAATGCATATCATAGGCAGCGCAATCGCGCTGCCTAAGTAAAGAACGATGTTGGCACAATTTTTTTTTTTTTTTTTTTTGGTTTTTCCATTTTCAGGGCACTTCGTACCGAAGGAGTTGTAGAAACTTCGAAAAGGGCTCATTCGATTGGAAATTGGAGTGGCTAGTGCCCTTTTTAATAGTTAAAAGTGATTGGAGGGCAACTAGCCCCCCCCCCCCCCCACCCACGCCCATCATTCCCCCAAACACATCCAATTTTGAGATAGCCATTTTGTTCAGCGCAGTTGATTTCCAGATAGAAAATATGTTTTTGAGGAGGTCACTCCCCACAACCCTCAGGGCAAGGGTTTTAAGTTATGCCCTAGGGGCATTTAAGAACGATGTTGGGACAATGTATTTTTTATTTTTTTTTCCTTTAGACCAGGGCACTTTGTATCCAAGAAGTTGTCGTAGAAACTTCAAAAAGGGCTCATTCAATTGGAATGGCTTGTGCTCTTTTTAATAGTCGAAAGTGATTGGAAGGCAACTAACACCCCTTTTACGCCCACCATTTCCCGAAACACATCCAATCAAAATTTTGAGATAGCCATTTTGTTCAGTATAGTTGATTTCCAGATAGAAAATATATTTTTGAGGAGGTCACTCCCCCACAACCCTCAGGTTAAGCGTTTTAAGTTATGCCCTGGGGGCATATAAGAACGATGTTGGCACAATGAATTATTTATTATTTTTTCCCTTTAGACCAGGGCACTTCGTATCGAAGAGCTAGTCGTTGAAACTTCGAAAAGGGCTGATTCAATTGGAAATCGGAGTGACTTGTGCCCATTTTAATAGCCCCCACAGCCCTCAGGGCAAGGGTTGTAAGTTATGCCCTGGGGTCATATAAGGTTTTCTAGAAAGCGTTGTGGTAGAAACTTCAAAAAAGGTTCATTCAATTGGAAATTGAAAGGGCTAGTGCCTTTTTAACAGTCGAAAGTGATTGGAGGGCAACTAACTCTCTCTCACTACCACCTTTTCCCCAAATACGTCCAATAAAAATTTTTAGACAGCCTTTTTTTCAACGTAGTTGAAAGTTCTGTAAATTAGCTCTTTGAGGATGACAACCCCCCCCCCCCCACAGCCCTCAGGGCAAGGGTTGTAAGTTATTAATTAATGACATAAAAGGATTATGCATCCTTTGAATAAAGTTTAAAACCGTGTATTTTAAACCCCCGTACTTTAATCAATAAACGTTATCTTTTATCTATTCAAGTAAAAATCCTATAGCCTAATTCTAAAATTACTTGAAATTATTTTATCAGTATAAATCATTTTTATCATAATTAAAATTATGAATTATGAATAAATCTTATGAATAAAAGAATTTTTATTCCGGGCGCTAGAGCAACTTTCCACTCTTAAAAGTTTCACATTCTTTATGTCCTGCCATCGTTTCTCTGAAATTAGACTAGTAGAATGGTCAGGTCCATAAACTAGTTCGAATTAATCGTAGTTCTGTGTCCCAGGGCTGCATGGGAAATTTGAGGCAATGTTGTTTTCGAACAAAGATAAATGAAAGAGAGAGGAAGTCGAGTAATATCGCCTGTTTCGCCTATCATTGCAATTGGACTGATAAATATAGATGGGGTTGCCTATCCCAGCAGTCTTTTTATTGATTTCACAGCCGAGCTGCTGTGAAGTTGGGCTCTAAACAAAATTCGCTTTGCAATATATTGTATTCCAGAAGTCTTATCGAGTGAAAGTGCTACCATCTACACCGGATACATAGTAGTATAACTGCCGTTTAAGTAAATTTTTCTTCTGTAAGACACTAATAACTTACTTAATTGACTGATAATTGCATTTATAAAGGGCTTCAAGGTATTAAAATTAAAAATTTTACATTAAAAGTGTATTATTATATTGCAGGGAAACAAGAGTAAGGAAGTGAAACCGTAGTCTGTGTTTTTCAACCCTCATAGGCTACGAATTGTGGCTCAATAGAACAGCATATTTAGTTAGCTTGTCTAGAACTATCACTAAATTAGTCACGAGTTTAGAGTGTACTGTAAGGTGTTGTAAACCACTTTAAAATTAAGATCCTGGTTCGATAAATTGAAGATATAAAAGGACAAGGTACAAAATGGATAGTAACCATTTTCGAACTCGTTTTCCTCAAATTATCGACTCGTAGCTTTGTACTTTTCACTTTTATTTCGTGCCAGTTCCTCTTTATTTCTCTACGCGTAGTTGAGTTAGATGTGATTTAATAGAACATCATTCTGTAATTTTTATACTTTAAAGATATATTTCTACATATTTTCCAATGCGCTACTGAGTCACGTTGAATTTATGGTAAGTGTTATTTCTGTAATTTTTATCATTATTTACTTGTTTTCCAACAAATGCTCATTCTTTCATCTACAGATCAAAAACCTGCTGGGGGGGGGGGGGGGTAAATCTAGGAGGCGTATCAAGGGTAATTTTTTGCATTTTTTCCCCAATAAAAATACCTAAACGGAGTATTTTTTTTTTTTAATAAGGAAACCAAACTCTAGAGGGGGGAGGGGCTGGCCAAAGAAAATCTAGACAGGTAAATTTGGGAACAAAAAGAAGCCGATGATAGTGGATTTCTACTCAGAGATGTAGGAAGGGCTAGCAGGACAAAACAGTGTAATAAGGCATCTCAAAGTACGGCACTCAATACTTACCATGCAGGTCTCTCAGGCAATCAACAGAATAAAATATATTTATTCATTATAATAGATGGGGCTAACATGAGCATGTCAACGTTAAAAAAGAAGACAAAAAAAAACAAGGATCAAGACAAAAGCAGCAACAATATTTATAGTAGCCAGGGCCGGATCGACTAGGTGCGGGGCCCGATTGGAATCTTTTTTTGCGGGGCCCCCTCTATATATTAAATTTTTATGCTTAATTCAAATCCAGCAAATGAATGGATATATATATATATATATATATATATATATATATATATATATATATATATATATATATATATATATATATATATCGCATTTTCATGTAACCTTTAGCATAGCTGTTTGTGTCTCACAACTTTTCTTCCTTCAGATCTGTTGGGATACAACTGATCTAATAATTTAAAAGATGTGAAATGTGTTCTTTAACATGTCCATTGGGGTCTAAAAAGTACATTTGGCCATATGAATATGGCTCAAAATTACCATAAAACAAGACTAAAATGAGATAACCATTTCTGAACACCCTTTCACCGTTACTCAGAAAGGGTAATCTTATTTTAGTTTTTTTTTTTTTATCAGTTTTATTCTACACTAGGGACGGTCAAGCGGAGGTCGAGGTCTTGACCAAAATATTTGCATCTTTTTTTAGTTTTTTCACTGGCTGTTTATTGTCCTCGTTTTTCCCTTTCTTCGCAATTTTATGTTTTATCATAATTAGCCTGTATGGTCTCAGAAATTATTTTATTTTTTTGTACTTATTTTGTGTTAACGTTAATTTACGTTTGTGTCCCCTAGATGAAACTGCTGAAAATGCCTTTTGAAATTTACATCACCGAATATGGTTCATAGAAATCTCCATATTTCTAAATTTTTGTTCAGCAAATGCTTCTAAAACGGTTTTAAAATCTTTTTTCCTTGTGCCTTCACTTTCAGTCAATATAATTGCAAAACTATTTAGTCTATCCTGATTTATTGTTGATATCACAGTTTTTTTTTTTTTTTTTTTTTTTTTAGTGTGGAAAATGATCTTTCTCCAGAAGCAACGCTTACTGGAATTGCTAAGAACACTTCACAATTTCGAAAATAAATTGTTCATTTTTATGGCGGCGCGGGGCCCTTTTAAACACGGGCCCCGATTGGGCTCATTCTTTCCAATCGCCCTTTTTCCGGCCCTGATAGTAGAAAGTGCTGCTTCAAGGTCACGAGATTAAAATGAATCATAAAAAGAATTTATATGTGTTTAGAGCTAGGTAAAAATGAGCAAATGAAGTTGAGGGCCGGAAAGAGATCCGCAAATAAGCTTGGGCATGAAGCAGATTTGTTTGTACCTTTGGGACCAATCCTTCCAAATAAGAGCAATGGAAGTGTTAACATTCAAATATTTATTTGAAAAAAGAAAAAGAGACAATACAAGAAACGAAAACTAGAAACATATTTTTGGAATCACAAACACTAAATAATTTTTTTAAAATAGACAAGGACAAACAACTATAATATAGAAAAAAATATATAGTCAGTTGTAGTTATTCAAAGGCAATATGTTACACTCGATAAATATTATAAGAGGGGGGGGGGACTGAACAATAAGTTTTGGTGTTCGATTGTTTCTAACGACCTGTTACTTATACGAAGAAGGCTGTTGTTTGACATACTATTTTTATTTCTATTCTAATTTTCTCAGCATTTGAAGAAAGGCGATCAAACAAATTTTGAAAAAAAACCCTGCAATTACCTCAAGAATCAAAGAAGGTACTGGAAAACAGGCTGGGTTAACCGATCGAGCGTATTTCGCGTAATAGCTTGCTGTAAACAGTTCTTCTACTTTCTCCGCAAAATCTTGCGAATTCCTTGAACTTCCCGAAGTGAAAATTGGGTTCTTCGAAATCTCCGCGAAAATTACCGCTAACATAAATTAGAGAAGTTTCTCCGCAAATTTTGCGAATAGGGCTGACTGTAAAGAGTTCTTCTACTTTCTACGAAAAATTTTGAGAATTCCTTACACTTCCCGAAGCGAAAATTGGGTTCTTCAAAATATCCGCGAAAATTAATGCTAACATAAATTAGCGAAATTTCGTGATTTCCTCGAATTTCCCAATATTAACATAAACTGGAGATAGCGGTTTTTACGATTTACCAACGTTGACTTTTTTTGTGAAATCTTGAATGGAGAAAACCCGGGAAATACCCGAATAAATCATAGAAAGCGTAAATTTTTTTTATAAATATCAGCTAGAAACAAGCAGCACATATTGCCTTTTGAATTACAACAGTTAAAAGAATAAAAGGCTAACACGAAGTAGATAAGTAGTGTTTTATTGGGACATGTCTAGAATACATGTAACACGGAAACAATAGCATTAGATGAATCTTGAGTAGATCAAGAATGGTCAAGAATGATTGGTTTTCAATGACAGACTTTTTTTTGGTTTTCAATGACAGAATAATTGGTTTTCATTCTGTCAAGATTCTCGACAGAATGAAAACCAATCTGATGCTCGTTTTACACGATCCCAAGACTTATTTAATCAGCCAAACTACAAATAGCATTCATGCGACAAAATTGACCCAAAACTTCAAGGAAACAAGATGCAATTTTTATTCAAGCACAGTTGGATATAAAAATTGTTCACGGGATAATTTATTTTTAAAAGCGTGTATATCGATCTTTATACTTTGTAATTTGGCTAACTTAGAAGACACACAATGAAAAAGTAAAAAATACTAAATGAATCGCGTATGCATTATCCTTCGACACAATGAAAATCAATCTGGGGCTCGTTTTATGAGATTCATAGAATAAGCGAAATAACAAATTTTTTTCGTGTGACAAAATTGACCTAAAATTTGATTCGAGCGTAGAAGCATAGAAAAAATTTGAATGGGAGAATTTAAAACAGTCTTAAAAATGTATATGTCGATCATTTGACTGATCTAGAAGACTTGTAATACAGAAAAAAAACGTCGGATCGTGTGTGCATTATCCTCTGACAAAATGAGAATCAGACTCACTCTCATTTTAAAATGACACTTAAAACGCAACATTTTTACATTCAAACTAAAATCGCTACATTTTCACACTAGCTTAATAGCTATTATTGATGGTCCGGTTATTTTGATGATGTTTTTTTGCCCCCCCCCCCCAACTTGGGCCGATTTTGCAAAATCGGCCGAAAATTATCAAAATATCTGATTTCTGCAGAAAATTCGGCATAAATCAGGTAACGATTCGGTAAAATTTACGAAGATCGCCCCACCAATAAAATGAGCCTCAGGACGCCCCTGGTTCTCCCTTTATATCTTGGAAAACGGAGGCGTACGACATCCAATATTTTTCGTAAAAATAGTCCACGGGTGGCTTCATGAGCAACCGCAACGGAGAATAGTGAAAAAAAATTATTTTTTTTGGCATCGTAATTGATTTTTTTTTTTAAACAACAAAATTACCGCACCTCCCGATTCTGAAAAATTGATTTTGACTCCTCCCCCCCGTACATTTTTATAGATTGACACCGCAACATGGTTGAATATTTCCGATGACTATCTACTGTCTGTATATTGGTTACTGTAAGCTATTTTGTTCAGTCGCTGCTAGTTAGAAATGGGGTGATTGACACGTGAAATTACTTTTGGCAAATATCCAGCAATAAACACTGTCTTAGTGTCGAGTTCCCTTTCAATCACTTTTATTTGTCGGCCTCACTTAATTTACAAACCCGTCTTCAAAAATTATAGCCAACGTAGGTTATTCTAAATTAATTTTCTATTAAGTTTTATTGCTGTAGGCAAATATTAAGAATTTGATGGCAAAAACTTGGCTTTCATTGGTTTATTTGATAAGAAAAATTCAAGATTTATTTGCATAAGGTCAATTAGGCTCACCCACAATAGAGAATCATTGGATTCTATAGCTTATTATTAATAATGACAATAAGTGTTATGTACCACAGCCTTATTCCCCCTTCCTCCCTCTAAAATATTAATTATTAACAACTCGAAATTACGGCACAGATTTATTACTAAATACTGAACCGAAACTGCTTTTCTTACATTCTCCTATCAATCCTTTATCTTCATACATACAAGTTACAATAACAAATCACTATATAGACACACATATGGATACGAAATTATCCACAGATAGGACTCAATTATAAAAACATGCACAATTTAAAATAAAAAAGGAGTACAAACAATCCGAAATTCCGACTAATTGAGGACTAAGAAAAATGGAGTCAACTGACGCTTGCCAAATACATCTGCCTGATTTCAGTTTTAGGCTGGTATTCAAAAAGGGCTGCACGATTTTGCCCTTCGCTTTTCTTTACCCAATGCCCGTAGACCCGGAAAGCACAGCCATCTATTACCTGAAATTAGATGTTTAGATTAAAAGTTAGAAGTAATAGAAGGAAAATGCTAGAAAAAATAGCCCTCGATGTGACAATTGGGCCCCCTAGCCTTCGATAACTAGCCAAAATCAAACCGACACACCAGGAAATAGTAGCAAAATTAGACTTTAAGTTTATATAATTAAGGATTCTTGAAAAAAAGGAGGGCACCTTACAGAAAACCTTAAAACCAGTGTTCCGTTTGAGTCTAAGTTTAAAGTTTTACCAGGAGATCTTCATTGAAGTATCAAGAACATCATAAATAAAAATAATTTTGAGCCTAGATCAATCTTGGTCAATTCATACCTGAAAATCGCAATTTATTTTTGTTGGCGTTGCAACGTTGAAAGTAAATCAGTAGAACTAATTCGTTAATGTGACACTGCTTTTCGCGTGTAAATATTTAAACATTAAAAGTCAGTCACTTTTCACCTTCAAAAGAAAACTAGATCTTCTCTAGCTATTTGGTACCATTTTTTTTTTTTTCTCGAGCAGAATTATAATTATAATGCTCTGTTGATATTTTGGTAGTTGGAAGGTTTGGTAACCCGATGCATATTTGTAATGTAGAGTATTCTAGGAGTAGCCATACAAGCCCAGAATACTGGGCTTCGTGCTTTTTTTTGTATATATTAGTTATGTAATAAAGATCTCCATTTGTTATTGTTATCATATATTTTAGCTTATTGTTTGCATATCCCCCCCCCCCATGTTTCTTTTCTTTAGATTTGGCAACCCCTACTACCCAAAATTGCATAACGGATGTTTTCTTTTTATTAGAAACTGAACTTCCCATTTTTCCTAATTTCGAATACATGGTTGCACATGGCATACATTATACATGTATACCATGGTATGGCCTACATGGTTGTGCAAGTTTCCAATTCACCAATTCAATTCGACTTCATTGTCAGTTCATTGTCATTTCAATGTCCTTGGAACTTGAAATTAGGTATGAAATCATGAAGTATCCTGATTTTTTTTAAAAGTTACAAATAATTCTATAGATGGATGGGTTGATTAATTTTGAAGTGAGTTTGTTAAGAAATTTTGATTCACGTGTTTTTTGATTGGGCGAGTGTCGGTATGTGTCTGGATTTGTAAAGACTTTTAGAGTGAGAGTGTGGAATTCATTCGAGTTCCCTGTAAATGTAATAATTTTGAATTGTTGATTAACTATTTAGTAGGAATGAGTGAAGGGGGGGGGGGAGGTGTAAGAAAGTTTATTCACCGGGGAAGTGTATTAGTAGTTAATATGTGATTTTTCTTGGCGGCCCAAACATACTAATTTGCGTCGAGGATTATTTTGAACTTATTTTCGTGGTAATGTTTATTTTTGTTCTGGTAGTATTATTGGAGATTAACTGTTGTTTTTTGTGACCCATTGCTTACATAAAAAAAAAAAAAAAACGCATATTTCCGAAGGGCCATGTCTGTTACATTTAACTGAGACTTAGAAATATTGACACTACTGTGTATAACATGTGGTCTTTCTCCAGTTAGTGTTACACTTTAAATTGTGCTACATTGATGTTTTGCTTATGATTAAATTATTCTTTAAGAGACAAGATTACTCTGTAACTGTATAGATAGTTGAATTACTTGAATAAACTTGCCGTTCCAGAACACATTCTTATCATTTAATTACGTTAGACCTTCAGGATGTCACAATTTATCCTACGTTCTGATATTTTTCATATAGTTCACCTGTTTTACGTTTTTTTTTTTGGGGGGGGGGGTTTCCAAAAAAGAAATAAACGGGGAAAATGAAGATACCTTCCCCATTCTCACTAAAAATTGGTAAAAATTCTACCCTTCATTCTCCTTCACTCAGTTTCTATAGACCCGGGAAGTATAGTTAACTGAAACTAGAATTAATACCAACAACTCAATGTGGTACAAACCCGATTGAGGCCAACACAGCTGGACACGCTCCTCCTCCATCCCAATCTATTTAAAGATTCACTCTTTATCCCTTCCCATGAATGTCTGACTTCAATTAAATCCTTCCTTATAACCTCTACCTATCCCATTCAAGGCCGTACCCACGTTTTTTTTTCGGAGGGATTTTAATAAAAAAAAAGATCGAGGGGGGGGGGTTACACAAAAAAATTAAAAAACGCATACAAATTTTGTTTATATCCATTTTTGTTACGTCTTTACGAGTCAGACAAACATTTCGTGGAGGGTTCAAATCCTCCTGCCCCCCCCCCTCTGGGTACGGCCTTGATCCTATTTAATAACGACCCCTGACAAATTCTCTTACGAAGGATGTGAAAGGCTGGAGTTGTTCCAGTATTGTGGGATGGTTTGTGATGTCACCGCTCTGTCATTAGCACCTTCCATCGTCCCTATCCCTAAAAAGGAAACCTACTTAAGTTGGCTCATACTGTCGTCAGGGTGGACCTTCCCCAGATTTGTTACCTAATCATAACCATGACTGCTAACAGTGCTGCAGAGTGCTGTAGTGCTGTAGATAACCTTCGAGGAAATTATAGACTGGATTTTGATGGATGGTAGGTAATTACCTGAATCTAAACATTCATTTTGAACGTTAGAATTGAAAAAGAAAAAAAAGGAGAAATTTGAAAAAAAAACCAGTAGAGTCTAGAGAAGGAATATATATCACGAGTGCAATGCCTGTATATACTATAGAGCACCCCC
The DNA here is from genome assembly GCF_049724085.1 of Artemia sp. Qi Xiang Cuo. Lineage (NCBI taxonomy): Eukaryota > Metazoa > Arthropoda > Branchiopoda > Anostraca > Artemiidae > Artemia > Artemia sp. Qi Xiang Cuo. Next base: position 48,458,731 of record NC_142810.1, read on the forward strand.
AACACAGCAAGAAACAACAGTGTAAAATAAGACAAAAGAACTGAAAAAATGTGGGATTGGATTAGGTTCTATAGTAAATGTGATCTCAATTTTGCCAGATGCCGGGTTTGGACCAAAACCTAGTGGGTGACAGAATAATAGACGTGACTATTCAATTCGGTTAACCCCGATTCGGCGAATTCGAATGTCTATTGGACTACACTAACGATTCGGTTTCTGTAATAAATAAAAATCAGGCAAGACTTGATTTATAGTAAGTATGAGGAACATTACGTTATTCACCGAGTTCGGACCAAAACCCTAAAAAAAAAAAAAAATCCCTTTGATATCCGATAAAATGATATTTTGTCATATCATGCGACAAAAATACTGTTCTAAATACCATATGTTCGTTACCAAGTGTTTCTATCAATAACACAAAGAGACAGGTTTCATTCATCCTTGAATACTTAGCATTTCAGAATAAATAAAATTATATCTTATTTATTACAAACTTCTAAAACCAGCGTTCACATGCGTGCTAGTTAAACGTACACGTTTAGGCTTACACGTGTCTGTCCAGACATTAGTGCTTAGAGAGTTCCCGTTCCTATATCAATCCGATGTTCGGCTGCAATTCGTAAAAAAAAATTCAGTTCTAGAGTCTAGAACTTTGTACCCAGGATGCCAAATTAACCAATCAGAAAGCTTCTTTTGTCACTATGTTTATTATTTACACTTAACGAGTGGCGTCAATATGCATGTCTGGATGGACATCCATGCCTCAGCAATTTGCTTGGCCAGGACATACATGTTTATACATTCAGGTCTTGTTGGACCTGCTTGTGAACTCCGCTTAAAAGGGTTTAAACTTAATATTCGTTTTCAAAAACTTATCCGTACCATTTTTTTTTGTGGTAACAGTAATTTCTTTCATTTATTTATACTACAAGGTAGCAGAAATTCCTTCCCCTTCAGATAAAATCACAACTGAAGAAGTATTGCCTTTTTAGAGAAGAAGAACACCAAAATACAATTACCTTTCTCTATTGAAAATACACTTAGAATATGAAGAATATGAAAATACATTCACCTTTCTCATGACTCTTGATCGATAAGGGTCAATTCGAGTCATTGGAATTGAAAGCGGTTCAGGTGTTTGTTTCAGTCGCTGAATGCGAACCATTGAGCGGACACACAAAATTGCAAACCGGAACACTCTTCTCGGATCAAACAATTTGGCTTTGTATTGCTGAAAATAGAAGACATGCTACAGCCATAAAGCAGTAGACAAAAACGGAAAGGCGGAGAAATAAAACCGACTCACAGAAAAAATAACAGAAAGAGAATTTCAGGCTCATTTAAAGTAAAAGTGCAATATATACTCGCGAATTTGAGTCTTACATGGATCAGGGCAAAATTTTTTCAGCCCATTTCCAGATTTCTTAAAGCCCCTCCTCAAAAGATATGGCTTCCTCTTGGCCTCAGGAATGATCCCTGAAAGTCTTGTGCTAGTCAGACACCCAAGATCAAACATCCTCCTTTCCAATATAAAAGCTATGTGTAAACAATTGACAACTTGTATAATAAACGCCCAGGCCCCAGGGGCTATGGAAACATTCATCCATTGGAGGCATATCTCTTAGACCTTTCAACTAAACTAAGAGAATGTCTATTTGAAAATTCTGATCGGATGTCTTGGGAGGTTACGAAGGGAATATGTAGTAGGATAATGACAAAGTAGGAGGCTGAGTGCCTAAACCCCTTTCCACCCTTAAAAAGCCGTTAGGACTTTCTATTTATAATCGAATAACCCCTTTCCCAAGTTTTTACGACCACACTTTCCATACGAATTGATCCGACAAAAAGAAATGTATCAGAGGCACATGACTCTTTGCTAAGGTGACGCTATAGCATTGCCCACGAAAGCTGACTTTCTGTCGAAATAGAGCCCACTTTAGGCTTCTTAATTCAAAGAATTCTTACATATGAGAGCTCTCTTGTGGATTTTTTTTTTAATTTTACAATTTATATGAAAGGCAACGCTCTAGCGTTGTCTTAGTAAAGAGATATGTGCCTCCCATGCATCTTTCCCTCGACCGTTTCGTATGAAAGGTGTGGTCGTAGAAGCTTGAAGTAAATTAGTGGTGTAGCCCCATCCTTCCCACATCCCTTCCCATAGCTCCTAATAGCAGTTATTAGACTAACTTCTATTGTGCATTGACTATCACGGTCCCGTTGGTATGAAATACTTAATTATGAATTAAGTATTTATGATGAACTTATTACGAAAAAGAGATCCCCAGTTGTTACGTTTTTTGCGAGATTTGGGTGTTATAGGCTAAAAAAAAAAAAAAAAAAAAAAAAAAAATGAATTGCATGGGGAAATCTTCACACATGCCAGATTAAAAAACACATAACCACCTCTATCCAGTACTCGCTGCTAAACAGCATTGGAAAGGATTTTTTTATATATAGAAATTTTGACGTTTCAGCAAAGATAAAAGACTTCAATTTCTGAGTTGAAATTGTTGGCTAAACATTGAAATGATTGGCCAAAACAGCCAAACCTTTCAAATCCAAAAAATAAACCTTAACGCCGGTATAGAAAATGCGGTCGATGGGCAAATTTTGCAAGCAGATCCGAAATCAGGAAAAACAGAATAAAAAAGCAAATCCATCGCTCACTCATCAGTAACAAAATCCAAATTTCATTAACCAACATAATTTAATTAATATAAAATTTAGACACTAGATGGTGAAGCAATTACAATAATTAAAAAATCACAAAAAAAAAGTAACTGCAAAACACATATAGCTTCTACTCATTAGTGTAAACAATACTTAAAAAAGATAATGACGAAGCTGTTTTTAATCCAGATGCACTCAGGTCATGTCTAATTAATACTATTTATAACAATAACAACCAGGGGCAAATCTACAACATTTTCATTGGCAGGGCAAGAGGGGTCTACTGTCGGATATTTAAGAAGCATGGGCTAAATAATAATTTTTTATCCACATTACTGGGGGGGGGAGGCAACGGCCCTCTCTTGCCCCTCCCAAACGACGCCCCTGATAACAACTATAAAAAGGTAACCCCCCCACCAAAAAAAAAAACAAAAAAAAAAAAAAAAAAAAAAAAAAAAAAAAAATCGCACGTCCTAAAAGTACTGCCTAATCTCTGTAAAGATCCTTCTATTTTTTAAGTTAGCTGCCAAAAAAAGGATTACATTAAAAACATGCTTTTGATTTATTTTCATCTAAATGAATTGCCTTGTTTCGTGTTGTTTTTCTTTAGTCTTGGTTGAGCTTCCTTTACGTAATGATGCTGTGACTGTTTTAATTTCAATTTTAATGGTTATGTACATTAATGTAAGTCTTATTTTATATTTATCTGTGCTTTGCTGATGACAGCTCTTATATAAAGAGCCAAAATATGAATATAGAAAAATGGTTCCACACTCTTACAATAATTCCTCGCTGATTTACCTTCTGTGGTCACAGTGTGACCACAAGAAAAGTGGTCACGGGGCAGTGACTTCCAGAATCAGAAAATTGTAGCGCTAAATGAATGAAACTTTCAGGAATGGATCTAAATTAGGATCTAAAATGTCATCAATATTGTGTCTCCAGTCTACCTCTAAAATAGAATCACTTTTGGCTTAGAATCTGGCCCAAATTCTAGTAGCCATCTTGACCAAAAACTACCGCCTCGCAGAAGTAGTAGAAGAAGAACTGCCGCCTCGCAGACATAGCATCTATTTCTTGTCCTTCTGCTCAGTCTACTCCAACCCCACAACCACATCAGCCTCAGGCCCAATTTTACAGGGATTGGTAAAACATACAAGGTGATCTTTCCGCAACAGTTACTAATTCTGTCTTACACAAAATTCATGTTCCGCTCCAGCTGCGAAATCCGCAAGCTGCTGCAAACGAAATACGAGTGTTGCCAGAAATCTATCTTGCACAAAATTGCCATGTCCTGCGATGCGCAGATAAAGCCGCTATACCTCTTAAAAGCACACGTCAGGGTGTCACGAAGCATTGATCCAGTAATCCGAGCCTAGTTGAAGCTTGAAGAAAATCCAAATTTTGGTACCATTTGTGGCTCCAGTGTGACCGTCCTCGGTATGGCTTGGTTTCTGACATTCGTCTATCTACCAAAAGAAAGTTTGGAAGAGAACTATCTATCCACATGAACCGGATAGTTGAAGAGATGCCACCTGAATTCTCCCCGCCAGATGCCACCCTACAGGCCGAATATGAAGATAAGTTTGATAAATTTCTGTCTAGTTGTCTTACCGACAATTTTGTTGTTTCGGTTGATTCTGTACTGCGAGCAATCCAACGCCTAAAACGTAAGAAATCTTCTGGCATCGATAAAGTGAGCGCTCTTCATATTCTGCATGGAAGCGAACCGCTGGTAAACCATATTGCTCTTTTGATGCAGATGATTGCTACCCAAGGAGTTGTACCTACTTCTTTCTCAATTGAAGATCTCACACCAATTCCAAAGAAACGTAAACTCGCCACCAAGTGCTCGTCTTTCCGCCCTTTTGTAAGCTTTCGAACTAGCCTTCTGTAAGCTTTAACGGTAGCCTTCTGTAAGCTTTTCAAACTTCTTTTCATTGACCATTTGAACGCGAAATGCTATATTCCACCTTACCAATTTGGATTCCAGCCGCGTCTCGGTTGTCGCGAACGCATTGATCGATGCTGATTTATCAGGTGAAACTCTCGTGTTAGCCAGGCACGATGTTCGTAAAGCGTTCGATTCTCTCATTCACGCCGCTATGCTACTCCATGCAGCAAAACGTGGAGTGAGCCCTTCATATATCACAGCCCTTCGAGACATGTATTCTCGTCTTAAAGTTCGCCTAATACTTCACCCACTATCTAAAGCTGACGACTCTCAAGTCTACGCACCAAATATTTTTATCGACGTCGAAAAAGGTCCCCGTCAAGTTGTTGTTTCTTCCTCTTCACTATTTAATAATGGAGTTCGTGACAAACAGTCAGATGTCCCCACATCTTTCAACCTTGCCGGTCTTGATTTATCTCTCGTATGTTATACAGACAAAATTCTGAATTCGAGCCGCACTATCCGGCGCATTAGCGAGATTTTCCCAACGCTACAATCTGAGTATGCAAAACCAGGTCTTCCGTTCAATGCTGTAAAGTCCGAAGTTGAATTCTTCAACTGGAAGCAAGCGTTGCCTGGGGATATTACTCTCAGAAATAGTAGGATTAAGCCAGTAGATCATAACACCTATCTCGATCTTCCCATTGGTTTGTCAATAATGCACACGCGACAAATAATAATTGCTCGCATTGAACGAAGAGTCGGGTTATCATATGCTTCTTTTGTAACGAATAAGTTATGCTTCAACCGCCGTCTTCTTCCAAAACTTTTCAATTCTGTCGCTCTATCACATTATTTGTACATATGGCCGTTTTGCAAAATACACACAAAATCTGACAAGTCAAAAATACGTTCAGTTTTCTTCCGGTTCACAAATTATCTTTTACATTTTCTCCCACGGACCCGCAACTCTTATATAGTTAGAAAATTTACCATTGTTGATCCCATTATAGCTGTGGAAAAGCAAATTCGTGCTTAAAATTCCCGTTTAACGAAGTTGAACACGAAGTTTAACAAAGTTAATGCACACACGAAAACTATTAATTGCTCACATTGAACGTAGAGTTGGGTTATCATATGCTTCTTTTGTAGCTTATAAGTTACGCTTCAATTGCCCTCTTCTTTCGAAACTTTTTAACTCTGTTGCTCTACCACATTATCTGTACATATCGCCGTTTCGAAAAATGCTCACAAATTCTGACAAGTCAAAAATTCGTTCAGTTTTCTTCCGGTTCGCAAAATATCTTTTACGTTTTCCCTCTTGGACCTGCAATTCTTATCTAATTAGAAAATTCAGCATTGCTGATCCCATTATAGCTGTGGAAAAGCAAATTTGTGCTCATAAGTCTTCGTTGACGAAGTCGAACCATCCTTGGTCGTCGGTACTGGCCCAGTAGTTAAGATGTATTTGTCGTGTTTTTTTTAAGTGTATGTTTTTGCACTTGGTGTATTTTCTTATTTTTTTTCGTTTATTGCTCCGTCTTTTCCTTTCTTTGTATGACGGGTTTTCCAATAAATAATAATAATAAAAATTAGAAAAAGAACTGTACCCTCACTCCAGGCCAAACTGCACTTTCTTCTTCTGCTTCTTTTGCAGCAAAAAAGAAAGACAAGCATCTTCCCAGCTTCTTTCAGACCATACATTTTGTGGTAAAAATAGATGGAGTAATTCGAAAGTACAAGTCCGAAGGTACTTGCGCTAAAGATGCATTCCGGATAGTCTCAAACACCTAGTACAACCGATTTCCTAGTTATTGAAAAGTCGCTATTATGCATTTGTACTAAAGAATGTCATTAACACGGGTTGGCTCGCTTCAACAATAAATATATGTTTCTCTTTTAGACAAAGTAAAAAACATAGTAACAATACTCCTCCTTGAAATCCATAATCTTGAAAAAATACAATTTGAAATCTTCCTTCCACCCTAGGTAATTGGAAATTAAATTACATTTTAGACTAAAGAGAAAGACTACCAGTAAAATCTTACTTCAAGAAAATTCGCCCGAAAAAGGCAATTTCGCCTTTTTTGGCAATTTCGCCTAAAAATTCGCCAAAAGACAATGGAGATATATAGATAATTTTTTTTTATGCAGGACTTTACTATTCCCTTTAACCCCTGATTGCTTGTCATTTCTCTATATCTGAATGTTATAGCTTCTAAGCAACTACTACTAGTACTAACAACCCACTGCGACAACAAGCCACCTGAGGCCAACAGCTACGCAAACTCTTCCTCCTCCATCCCAATATATTTAAGGCCTCCCTCTTTACGCCCTCCCGAGAAAGTTCCAATTTCTCTTAGATCCTTCCTTATGAGCTCCTCCCACCCAATTCAGGGACGATCTGATTTCCGTTTGGCCCTATATGGTTGGCAAAAAGGACAATCTCTGGCAATCTATCATCTCTCATCCACTGAACATATTCTAGCCATCTCAACCTTTCTCTCACTATAGCCCTAGAAAAGGGGATAGAACCATAGTTCTCGTACAGCTTACTGTTTGAAATACGGTCAGTTAGAAGGGGTACCTAAAACAATCCGTAGACAACACCCCTGGAAAACATCTAATAAATCGTTCTCCATCTTCCGGCGCGCCCCCGTTTCAGAACCTTAAGTGACCACATTCATCTCTGTAATCAAACTCGTCCCTAAAACACACCCACAAAAAGATCAACTATAATAGAGCTAAATCATAAAAGCCAAATACTTAGCTGTTTCCTCGAAGTAATACAGAGACCAAGCATTATTAGCTGAAATATTCAAAACCTAAAAGCCAAATAAAACAAGTCCTTTAAAAATACGCACAAAAAGCCTAACTAATAGCTCCCCCAAAATACACCGGCAAATAAATCTACTAAAGCTAAATTAGAAAAGCCAAAATGTAAGTACTGCACTGAACCCTAAGCTCTAAATAAACTTACTTCCGTGACTGCTGCGTGGGGTTCCCATGCATGCTAAAAAAAATTATAAAGCAATGAATAAAAAACATTTACATGGTAATTCTAGCAAACACATCATTGGTTACAAAAAGCCATGCCTGAATAGGGGTTGGTGCGGGAAGGGAGGGGGGGGGTAATTCATCCTCTAAAATTAGTCCAAAGGATCGGAACAAAAAATTGGGGAGATTTGATGAACATGTAATAAATCAGTGCAATTGGGCCTAATATGCGCCATTTGTAGTAGCAGATGCAGCCACTTCCCCTTGAAAGGAGATCTTGGTGAATGTATTTAACAAAATGTATTATGTTTCAGGAGGGGAGTTCTTGTTGGAGGGGGTAGGGATAGGGAGGAACAGAAATATCCGTTTCCCATTCTTTATATTATATGTGATTTTGCACATAATCTTATTATACTTAACTCCATCAATGTTTCTTCGTGTACAGGAGTAAGTTAAGAAGGGAGGGGGATAGAAGGGTCTGATGGAATGTGGGGGGGGGGGGACACATTTGAGCATTCTGTATTCTTACACTTGAAAATAGTCTTAGTTTACACTGCTCTAGAATTATCTACTTACATGCCTACTACATACGGCATAATTTACATGATTTTGTAAAAATTTTATTTCTACGACAGGAAACGAGTGTTCCAACTGAGTTGAAACTTGACAAATACAACCCTCTCTGACAGGATAAAACCAAGAGACCCGTATGGGGCGGGGTTAGTGATACATCACACTTCGTCTCTAATAGCACGTATGACCCACACTGGCAGAAAGTCAAGAAGGGGGTAGGGAATTCTGTTGGAGGGGGAGGGAAAAATTCGTTTGCCATCATTTATATTTGACATGGTACAGCATTAGTAACCTATCTATATCAGTTTTTTTCCAAGATCAATAAAATTAAATTAACCATCCCCTATATCTTGCTCTATGAGGGCCAAAATTTTCCTTTTGGGGCAGGATATTGTGGGAAGTGGCTGAAGGGGTTCTTGAGGAAGGATAAGTTCTTAAAAGGATTTTCTTGTGAAAAGTTGTTAATGAAATGTTACAGAATTATGACAAAACCAAATAAACAAATCATTCACCACGAGAAAAAACTTGCAAAAATTTACCGGAACAACTGGTATACGCGTAAAGAGCGAGTCATCGCATTCTCAAAAAGGATGTGAAGTTACATGACTGCAATTATCAGGAACAGATCTATTGCTAAATTAGGGCTTGGGAAGGTTTTCCAGTTCCTTACCTCAATCAAACTCCCAACCTTACTAATGACTAAAAATCTTCTGTGGCAGTTCAATAAAACTTTTAGGAATGGGTTTAAAGCCTAAAGTAGGGCCAGTTAGGTGTTCTCAAGCTCTTTCTTCTACTTCTTCCCTACACAACAGTATCAAAACATTCTATGAAATCATGTCGTGAGTTTGAATAACAAATTTGAAATTTAGCTTAGATTCCGGGTCAAATTGGGGGAAGCAGGTTGCTAAGACCTACAGGCTAAATAAGCAGATTAGGGGAAGAAGTTGAATTTTAATAATATTACCGAATCTACAACAGAATCTCGTAGTTTTTAAAGACTTATACATAGAGAAGAGAAGTAAGTAAGAACTTGAACAAATTCCTCGCCTGCTTTTAAACATGCATTGACCTTTCTAATGGTTTGGCTTTCAAATGAATCGGTAATGAGCAGATTTTTAGCGAACCGTATTCAACCCATCTGCAAAGTTTTGACCTTGGCAAACCATGGTCTGGGAGGGGTGATTGCCCCCCCCCCCGCTGCCCCATAGTAAATTACGCCCCTGGCATTATGATGACAAATCTAGATTGTTACGAACGCAAGCCAGTTTCAAGCCATCAAGTATAATCTACCTCAAATATTTGGTAAATTCTAGTTTTACTCGCTCCGTCATTGTAGCTCAAATAAAATACTATGCTGTTCTGTTTTATTCAAACATAAGTTATATGATATTTTGTCAATAACATAATGTTATTAACATGTTTAATATCTAAATATGTTAAGTGTCATCTAAAAGATTTCATATAAGCCTAGGCCATTCGTACTAGTTCATTCTATTTGTAGCTCTCGAAGAGTTTTTCTCATTCTTCAAAACTGAACCCTTTTTCGATTTCCCGATTCCTTACAAACCGTTCTTCAGCTAGTTTTCTGGTTGATGACTAGCAATGTCGTGACTAATTAGGTCGTGACTAATAATGGGCACAACTCCTACAGTCACAACTAGTATAATCGCAAGGGGTTCTTGCACGACTACTACTACCAAATGTATTATTATTACAACGTCTACAATCCCCACTGCCAAGGCTGTATCCAGGAGGTGGAAGTTTGAAGCCCCCCCCCCCCCGAAATGTTAGTCCGACTCGTGAAAAGCCAAAAAAAAATGAATAGAAACTAATTTTTTTGCGTTTTTTAAAGTTTTTGGACCCCTCTCCCAAAAAAATCGTTTTGTGAGACCCCCCCCCCCCTCCCGAAAAAAATTTTGAATACTATCCTGCCCACTCCAACCATTTTTACTTACTAGCAGTATTGCATTTTTTTTTTTAATCTCTTCAGTTAGATCTACTATGGAGTACTGTCATGAAAAATCAAGATAGTTACACATGCAAGCCACGCTAAAACGATTAAAACTCTCGCCAGCCACTACACACTTCACGAAAATATATTCAAGCAGAAATATTTGCCAATCAATGCAATAAAATGGGATGGGACAATACAAAATTTCTTGGACTTTCTATGATCATGCTGTGCTGTTCCCAGTCAGGTGATTCAGTTTGCTAAAGTGCCGTGATGCAAGACACCTCAGGTCATTTTATTTTATTTAGACAAAGTACAATTTGTTTCTGAAACATAATGATAACATAACATGAATCAATAACAACAGGCTGACAGCCCAAAATATCAACTTCAGTAAAGTATCTCCCGTAAGGCTACATGGCCAGGAAAGAATGGCCTAGGGGCTCCATGGACATACTAGGACGGAGGTTAGCCAAAGCCCCAAAAAAGTGAAAAGATATATCGAGTGAATTGAGTTATGCAGGTCTACTAACTTTGTTTCACTTGTTATTCGTAATTGTTTTACTTTGTGCTACTTTTTATTTGTGTTACTTTGTGTTACTTTTATTTTTTATTTGTGTTACTTTTATTATTTATACGTTAGCTAATATCTAAATCTCCTCTCTGGGGTGTTTGTCAAGCAAGTTTTGAATACATTCAGAGATGGTGCAACAATAATTCGTTAAAGAACCAAGTTTTCAAGTACCAAGGACACTAAAAATGAAATCTGATTCTTTAAATAGGTTAAATGGAAACAACATTATATGTCTTAAAAAACAAGGACAAGCCGGGAACTCAATCTTTAATGAAAGAGACCTCCATATGCAGTTCTGTATTTTAGCACTTAGCGGGCGCCAAGTTTGAAAATAAACAACGTGTGTGAAAAATCAGCCGAAAATGAGCGAAAAAAAAATATCATCATGGAGCTCTAGAAACTGTAATTTTCCTGATTGCTGTAGCAAAATACTAACACTTCTATAAATCTAATCTAGGCAAAAATATGGATATTATGATAATTATTCAAGATTAGACACTTCAAATAATTATTTAATTGATTTACCTACCAAAAGCATCTTTTTAGGAAGAGTAATTAGGCCGTCATTTTCTGTTATATTCATCTCTTTTGTTGACTATTGACACATCAATAGAATCCTTATTTTCTTCTGATTCAGTTCCCACAAGCCTATATTTCTTCATTAGCCCTATTGGACAGCACAATTTTAGCATCCTATTGATTACTGTATTGCCCGACGATTAGTTGCAAATAAATTGGGTATTAGAACCCTTTGGTTGGGCTTGTATGTAAACAAAACAAGTTTACACTTGCTTCCTTTAAAGATTCAGACTAGTAACAAAGCAGAGAATTTGCGCAACGAAAAAATCTTAATAATTGTATACAACCAAAAGAAAAAATCGTAGAACATCCCAATTTTCAGGTATTAATAGACCAACATGGAACCAGGGGGGAGGAGGATTTTTTTTCATTTTGATGTCCTTGGTACTCCAATTGGCCTAAGTGATCAATATTAGGACCAGGCGAGCCTTATATAGCGGCTATAACGAATAAACGTATATAAATACGCATAAAAACTTATAAATACGTTGTGGCAAGATACCTGAAAGATCACCTAATAGGCCCGACAAGTTGGTTTCCTTTGGCTGTATCTTTAGACGTGTGTTTGTATAAACTATTAATTTCACAATCTCCAAACTAAATTTTCGTTTCGAATTTTTATTCAGACTTAAAATCAAGTCTCCTTAAGACAGCCTACTTCTTTGTGCATTTTTTTTTTTTTTTAACAAAATAGCCTAGATAATCCACACAAATGCAGAGAGAACCCCTTTTAAGGCGGGTGGGGGACGTATCAGACGGTTTCCAGGTAGAGGTCAATCTTGCGTTTAGAACTTGCATCTTTTCCAATTTCCCAAAAAAGGGGTCTTATGAATAACACTATTGTCATCACTGCTGCCTATGTTTACATGATCAACTACATAGATGGTGTTTACAACTTGTGTTAGCAATGGAGATTCTCAAAAATTTCTGACCATGAATGGACTAAACTTTCAAATACTGCAGCAAGAAACGCTTAAGGCAAAGCTGGACGTTCCGAAAGCAGGGACCAAAATAACCTCAGACGCTATGTAATTTTGACTTGATATTTATTTTTTAATAAAATAAGGCATCATTATGTTAAATGCAAAAAAAATTAATTATTGTAGGAATGTGATAAAAAAGGCTGACGTTAGTTATTCATGTTGCGTGGCATTGGATCTCTATGCACCATCAATGACTCCGAAGGATCTTTATCGATTTTTGTCGCGTCATTATCACTAACGGTTTCTTTCAAAAGAAGAAGAGGATTAAGAAGAAAAAGAATAAAAAACGCCAGAAATGTCACACTTGTCAAAAACATAAACTATCAGAAATCTCGCTACATTCTGCAATTTATCCCACCGATCCTGAACAGTATATTATTAGAGCCACGTTATCATACTTACAAGCACTTGAAAAAATTCATGTCGCAAAGCGTCATCTACCGTGTACCGTCTAGCAGGGTCAGTGACTAATAACTTCGAGATCAAGTCTTTAGGAACATCTGAAAGATGACCCAATGAATATAAACATCAAAACAAACAGAACAGCTACGAATCAATAAAATAGGATGGCCAATGTTGCCAAGAAATAAAAAAAACAAAACAAAGAATACATAGCCGGAAGAAGGATTAGCCGACTATACATAAAAATGAGTAATAAACAAGTAAGATAAAATAATTGATATCAATAAAGTAAATAATAAAATTAAATTAACAAATAAATAAGCAAATTTACAAATAAATGAACAAAAATAACAAATAAAACTAAATAAGTATCTATATGAAACAAATAAATAAAAAATAATACAAGAAAAACAAAATAGAAAACTTATTCTGAGGGTGGCAGAAGATATAGAAACAATTGAAAATTCTAAATCAAGTGGTTCCTACACAAATTCGGACCATACCCCACTTCAAAGTTTCTAAAATCCTGATGCCCCCCCACCCCGTGAAATTTAAATTTTAGGTATAGGCCTAGACAAGCCCCTTTACATAAGGAAACATGTTAAAAAAACAATTCTTGCTTCATGATATGTAGATTACAGGAAGAACCTTTATATTCACTTCTTTCATTGTTGTGCAATTTTTTGACAAATTTCTGAAAAATAACGGGGATTCGACCATATTTTTCCCGTTTTCAAATACTCTATCTATGTAATTAAACACCATCAGTGTCAGCTAATTATTTCTCACATCACATATCAATCAACAAATAGTGATAGATTAGGTTAGGCTAGATGGCGTTTGGGCGTTTATTTATAAACATTTTCAAGCCTTAGAGAATAAACACAAATATTTATAAATGTGATAGAAAAACTGGAAAAACCAGGAAAGAAGTGAAGATAAAGGTTATCTCAGTGCAAAATGTGTGAACTATGTTCATTCTGCATATAATAAAGTAAGAATTGTTTTCTTAACATGTTTCCTTATGTGAAGGGGCTGTCTTAGGCTTACGCCAAATTTTGTTATTCAAAATTTTACATGTATTCACCTGGTGGAAGCTTATAAGGCCATTAACTTAGTAATTTTTTAGGGGGGGGGGGGAGGGCGTCTAGGCATATTTTAAACTAATGAAAGATATTGCCTGATTACAACACCTTTTATACAATGCATGACGTCATTGCAATACATCATGCATCTTTTTTGTCCTTTAAATGCATATGAATGCGAGGTCATTCACAGGAAAAAAATTTTTTTTTTTCAAAATTATGGCTCAAAAGTATAGTCAGCCAAAGGGTGCACGTCCTGTCCATAACACACCAAAATATTACTATGCCCCACCGGTGTAGTCTACCCTCATGTTAGGAATCACGGTCCTAAACCATTCGAATGATTTGTACATTTTTCTAAAAAACAAACTATAGATAAAGTTTCAAATCAACCAGGTCCTGCGAGTTCCGCAGTGATGTTGAGCTGAGAAATGCTATTTTTTAAACCACGCCCAAAGGTATACGGTACAAATGTCCAAATGAGCAATCTTTTGTGTCCGGTGAATTTGGTGCTTGTCTGTCTTCATTTTATTCCAAAAATGCTTCTTTTTTATGTTTTCTGTTAAAACCAAGCTTATTTGGAACATTTAATCTTTACAAAACAAATTCAAGAGAATTAAATTTAACTTGAGAAAGAATCCCTAATTTGTTTGTGATCAGTTATCAGGTTTGATTCTATGAATAGAGTTGCGTTCTATCCCCATTTATATGCATCATTTTGATGGACTTTGTCTTAAGGAGCAAAGGAAAGGCTATGGAAGAGCACATGATCAAATCGGGAAGTAAAACTCTCCTAGACTTAGATCATGCTGATAATCTTAGTATCCTAGATGAAAATGTTAGCAACGTGAATGAATTTCTGGAATTTTGAAAGTTCAGGGGGCCACAATAAGTTTGAAAATTAACGTTAAAACGACTAAGCCGCTTCGACTAGGAACAAATGAAGGCGAAGAGGCGACGTAGGGTAACGATAAGATCAATTCAGTGGATGGATTTATTTATCTGGGTAGTATTGCTAGTCAAGATTGTGGATGCAGTGACGATGTAAAGGGCAGAATAGCCAAGGGCCAGTTTTTTTTTTCACGGTTGACAAAAATCTTGAAGAATAGGAAGGTAATCTGCGATCCAAGGTTTGAATATTGATAGCTACAGTGGTGACAGTGGCCAAGTATGGTTCTGAAACGTGTTTTTCAGAGGAATTGTCTACAAATAATTTGGGATGCCCGTTTGAATGACCGTAAATCAAACAACAAGATGTACAACAAATGGGCTTCTGTCCCGATTTATACAGCTATAATGAGAGATAAGCTAAGATTACAGATTTTGATCCAGATTACCTGAGTACAGATTACCTCCCAAGAATCGGGACTTCTTGGGAGGGAATAAAGATTGAAGGTTTGAATAGATTAGGGTGGAGGAAGAGTAGGCGCAACTGCATAGGCCTCAGGCGGCTTGCTACGGCTTCTTGAAAGCCTCAGGCGGCTTGCTGCGGCTTCTTGAAAACCTCAGGCGGCTTGCTGCGGCTTCTTGAAAGCCTCAGGCGGCTTTCTAGCTGAATTGACGCATGCTCTTTAGTCGCTTCTCCTGTACATGTGCCTTCGACAAGGGTCAAAATAAGGACACAGAAACATGGTTGGAAAGAAGATGATGAATTGCAAGATACCAAGCACCATCATAAGTTTTGGTTTCGGATTTAGACGGACTGTGATCGTCCCCGTTCGGGTGTTATTTTTTCGATAGTTAAGTCAACTAAACGTAAGTTCCAAAAGCTTTCTGCCGTTGGAAAAATAGACAAGTCCAAACTGCAACACATGAGATTTAGAAATAACCCCCAGCCGCTTTGGAAGGGATTTTCGAAGCTGAACCAAGTTCGTCTTCGCAATCTAGCTCGATCGATGTCGCTGCGTGCGAAAAACATTTTTCCTCGCTTTCCTCCGATGATCTTCCTCCGGTTGAAGCTACCTATAAACATGTTCTCTTCTACCATATGTCGAAACTTGACCACCAAGGGAACTTTGTGATTGTTACACCTTCAGCTGTCCAGGCTCAATCCGTCAAATGAAACCTGGTAAAACTCCAGGATACTATTTGGCAAAAGCTGAGTACCTCCTATCTGCTACACCACTTATTATACAATATTTGTCGCTATTATTTCAGGTTTATATTGCTCAGCAATATGCTTCATCTGCCCTTTCGGAAGGTCTTGTTCCATGTGTCTTAAAGAAGGACAAAAACCCTAGAGGTTTTTGAATTGTACAGACCAATTACCGCTTGCTCCACTATTGGTAATGTTTTTTAAAAGCTAATCTTCCAAGAAATCAACACAAGGTGCGACCATGGAGACAACCATTTCGGATTCTACGAAGGCTTGGGGGCGCATAACGCACATACAACTTTTTTTTACCATTTTATACCGCTATCTGATGCTGAAAAATAATCTGTATGTGTGTGCGATCAACATTTCAAAGGCATTCGATTCCATTATTCATTCACAGGCTATTCTTTGTCTCTTGAGAAATAGAATAAACCATTTTATCTGTCGCCTCTTATGGGATTGGTATGGCAATGCGTCCATACGGGTAAATCTAGGTAGCCAGTTTAGTAACTCCATCACTGTTCAGAAAGGTGTGAAACAAGGTTCTGTGCTTATTCCCTTTTCAATAATGCCATCCGAACCGTTACTAAAAATATTCCTCCATTTCTCATTGAGGCCTATATTGATGTCAGCCACCTCTGTTACATAGACAACATTCTTCTACTATCAGACGATCTCCAAGTTCTCCAAAATACAGTTGACATATTGTGCTCTGTTCTCAATGAGAATGGGCTCCAAGTCGCTTCCTCAAAAACTGGGCTTCTCATCTTCGCTTCGTAGTAACAACTTTCCGTTACTATCAATGTTGGTCCTGCAGCTATTTCCGCATGGTCTTTTCTGAAATATTTAGGTCTCCCATTTCAATCGAATGTTAAAACTACTAAATCACTTGTTATCTCAGGGTTGAGAGAAAAACATAGAATATCGTACGGGCTTCTTGCTGGATTTTAAGGCCTGTTTCACAAATTAACCCTGAGCAGACTTTACAAATCTTTTTTCGCCCCACGTGTCTTCTTCTTGGTCCCTTTATGAAGTTTTTTGACACTATCTAAGCGGAAAAAAATTAAGGTTCTATTCTTCCGCTTCTGCAGATGTCTTCTGTAGCTGCCACTTTGGGCTCGCAACCGGTACATTTCAAATAGATATGGCGTTTTTTATATTTCTTCAAAAATGGACCAGCTTGTGGCCAGTGCCGTAATATTGAGAAAATACTGTCGACTTTTCACTTGATTGTATAGCTTAGTTGTGTTGTCTAAGAAGCTGATATCTTTCTCGTCATTTTTTTTGTTAGTGTTTCCATTCCCTTTTATTTTACTGTGTTTTTGTACTCTTGTAAGCGCAATTCATAAGTATACAGACAGTTGATAAATAATAATAATTATTATTATAAGTAAGTTATTAGTAGTAGTAGTATCCTTAATAATGAAAGGGGTTATTTAATGTACACAAAATTCTCAGGTCAAATAAATTGAGGGATAATCGACAAATGAAGCAGCTGCAATTATCAACTAGGTGTATTTACTACATTGTAGAATGCTTTCAGGAAAATATTGAAAAGATTTAGCATAAAGACCCAGGGGGTATCAGTTCTCCCCTCTCATGTTGACGATAATTTATGTTTGCTTTAAGTTTTATTTTCATTTCAGAACCCGTCTACAATAGCATAAAAAGAACAGAGTAAAAATAATAATAAAAACAACAGGAAACCGTTACAATTCAAACAAGAATGCTGAACCCTGGAGGACTTCAGTGTCACTCTTTGTTTCAATTTCGTAAAAACTTCATCTTATTTTAATTGGAGTAAAGGTCAAATGAGTTGAATATACTACCGGAAAAGTAGCAATTGTCCTGAAGTATACTCTGCAAATTTCCACGGAAGATAATCCGTAATTTGAAAAAGACCAAATTTTGACATGAAACTTTTCTGAATCCAATTTCACCAAGTCAATATCCAATTGTAAAATACACTTACACTTAAGGGGATTGGATACCTTAAAAGTGTATCCTTAAAAGTGTATCCCCTTAAAAGATACCTTAAAAGTGTATCCCCTTAAGGGGATAAGGTAATACACTTAAGGGGATTGGATACCTTAAAAATCATTTTGTCAGTCTCGGCGTCGACTAACCCCGTCTCAAAGAAAAAGGCCCATTAGAAAATTTGTCCGGCACCAGAGGGAGATCCCAAAGCAATTTTGGTACAAATTAATTGGGGATCTTAAATGTGTCACCAGTTCGAAAAGCTAACGAGGGGCCAGTTTAAAAAAATAAAAACATAAAATTTCTTTAAGCAGTTCAGTCAATTCAATTTACATAAAGCATTGCAATAATATGCAATGCTTTATAATATACATCATGATGCAAATAATATGCATCATGTATCGGCTATGTTTTCAATCAAGGCGGTTAGAACACCAGGGAACACCCATGTTTGTTAAAAAATTCAAATAATAGTTCTTTTCTCCAAGCAAGTATTCTAAAATATTTTTAGGGAGTGCCCTTTCCTCAACTATAAAAAGAATATTCTGCTCAATTCCATCGAAAAAAATAAAATTCACACTTCTTAATGATGTAAGTTCTGTTAAGTCTGAATACCTCTATCTTAGATACAAAACAAGAACAGTTAATGATTTTTCTAAGATTTACAGGAAAGTGTGTGTCGGCTATTAGTTTTCTGTTTGTTTGTTTTTCGGATTTCTTATCCAAGCTTTACAAATTATGGCAACACCACCCAATAATATGTAAATAGTTTGACCGAATAAACTAAGAAAGTTTTTAATGGACGAGATAGTGCGATCCTTAAATTAAATTTTCTTAAGAAAATTTAAGAAAAAATAAAGAAAAAAAGAAAATCAAATAAAGAAAATAACATGTAAAAGCAACCACCAATAAACTCTAGACGTCATTTGAATAATTGTTAGAACAAGATATAAGCCTGCAAGGAGTCTTCCTTTTAAATTTTCCATAAATTTTTTTCAATAGTCTTCGTCAGGTTGGCCACTGAATGCCTCCTATAGAAAAAAAAAAAAAATCTTACCAGTTATATCGTTCCACGTGGGCGAATCTAATGAATACTTTCCCTCCATTATGTTTCTCAACATAACCATTTGCTTTTTGTGGTAGAATGGAGGTGAGCCAACCAATAAAGTGTACATAATTACGCCACACGCCCACCTATAAGTAAAGAAAAAGTAACTACAACTGTTACTAATAACAACTAACAACTACTACTGGTGATTGTTGATTGGAGGTGAGTCAACCAATAAAGTGTGCATAATTACGCCACACGCCCACCTATAAGTAAAGAAAAAGTAACTACAACTGTTACTAATAACAACTAACAACTACTACTGGTGATTGTTGAATGGAGGTGAGTCAACCAATAAAGTGTGCATAATTACGCCACACGCCCACCTATAAGTAAAGAAAAAGTAACTACAACTGTTACTAATAACAACTAACAACTACTACTGGTGATTGTTGAATGGAGGTGAGTCAACCAATAAAGTGTGCATAATTACGCCACACGCCCACCTATAAGTAAAGAAAAAGTAACTACAACTGCTACTAATAACAACTAACAACTACTACTGGTGATTGTTGAATGGAGGTGAGTCAACCAATAAAGTGTCCATAATTACGCCACACGCCCACCTAAAAGTAAAGAAAAAGTAACTACAACTGCTACTAATAACAACTAACAACTACTACTGGTGATTGTTGAATGGAGGTGAGTCACCCAATAAAGTGTGCATAATTACGCCAAACGCCCAACTATAAGTAAAGAAAAAGTAACTACAACTGCTACTAATAACAACTAACAACTACTACTGGTGATTGTTGAATGGAGGTGAGTCAACCAATAAAGTGTGCATAATTACGCCACACGCCCACCTATAAGTAAAGAAAAAGTAACTACAACTGATACTAATAACAACTAACAACTACTACTGGTGATTGTTGATTGGAGGTGAGTCAACCAATAAAGTGTGCATAATTACGCCACACACCCACCTATAAGTAAAGAAAAAGTAACTACAACTGCTACTAATAACAACTAACAACTACTACTGGTGATTGTTGAATGGAGGTGAGTCAACCAATAAAGTGTGCATAATTACGCCACACGCCCACCTATAAGTAAAGAAAAAGTAACTACAACTGCTACTAATAACAACTAACAACTACTACTGGTGATTGTTGAATGGAGGTGAGTCAACCAAAAAAGTGTGCATAATTACGCCACACGCCCACCTATAAGTAAAGAAAAAGTAACTACAACTGTTACTAATAACAACTAACAACTACTACTGGTGATTGTTGATTGGATGTGAGTCAACCAATAAAGTGTGCATAATTACGCCACACGCCCACCTATAAGTAAAGAAAAAGTAACTACAACTGCTACTAATAACAACTAACAACTACTACTGGTGATTGTTGAATGGAGGTGAGTCAACCAATAAATTGTGCATAATTACGCCACACGCCCACCTATAAGTAAAGAAAAAGTAACTACAACTGATACTAATAACAACTAACAACTACTACTGGTGATTGTTGAATGGAGGTGAGTCAACCAATAAAGTGTGCATAATTACGCCACACGCCCACCTATAAGTAAAGAAAAAGTAACTACAACTGCTACTAATAACAACTAACAACTACTACTGGTGATTGTTGAATGGAGGTGAGTCAACCAATAAAATGTGCATAATTACGCCACACGCCCACCTATAAGTAAAGAAAAAGTAACTACAACTGCTACTAATAACAACTAACAACTACTACTGGTGATTGTTGAATGGAGGTGAGTCAACCAATAAAGTGTGCATAATTACTCCACACGCCCACCTATAAGTAAAGAAAAAGTAACTACAACTGCTACTAATAACAACTAACAACTACTACTGGTGATTGTTGATTGGATGTGAGTCAACCAATAAAGTGTGCATAATTACGCCACACGCCCACCTATAAGTAAAGAAAAAGTAACTACAACTGCTACTAATAACAACTAACAACTACTACTGGTGATTGTTGAATGGAGGTGAGTCAACCAATAAAGTGTGCATAATTACGCCACACGCCCACCTATAAGTAAAGAAAAAGTAAATACAACTGCTACTAATAACAACTAACAACTACTACTGGTGATTGTTGATTGGAGGTGAGTCAACCAATAAAGTGTGCATAATTACGCCACACGCCCACCTATAAGTAAAGAAAAAGTAACTACAACTGCT
This sequence comes from Artemia sp. Qi Xiang Cuo, assembly GCF_049724085.1. Classification (NCBI taxonomy): domain Eukaryota; kingdom Metazoa; phylum Arthropoda; class Branchiopoda; order Anostraca; family Artemiidae; genus Artemia; species Artemia sp. Qi Xiang Cuo. The sequence continues at coordinate 48,479,777 of NC_142810.1, forward strand.
ACTAATAACAACTAACAACTACTACTGGTGATTGTTGAATGGAGGTGAGTCAACCAATAAAGTGTGCATAATTACGCCACACGCCCACCTATAAGTAAAGAAAAAGTAACTACAACTGTTACTAATAACAACTAACAACTACTACTGGTGATTGTTGATTGGAGGTGAGTCAACCAATAAAGTGTTCATAATTACGCCACACGCCCACCTATAAGTAAAGAAAAAGTAACTACAACTGCTACTAATAACAACTAACAACTACTACTGGTGATTGTTGAATGGAGGTGAGTCAACCAATAAAGTGTGCATAATTACGCCACACGCCCACCTATAAGTAAAGAAAAAGTAACTACAACTGTTACTAATAACAACTAACAACTACTACTGGTGATTGTTGAATGGAGGTGAGTCAACCAATAAAGTGTGCATAATTACGCCACACGCCCACCTATAAGTAAAGAAAAAGTAACTACAACTGCTACTAATAACAACTAACAACTACTACTGGTGATTGTTGAATGGAGGTGAGTCAACCAATAAAGTGTGCATAATTACGCCACACGCCCACCTACAAGTAAAGAAAAAGTAACTACAACTGCTACTAATAACAACTAACAACTACTACTGGTGATTGTTGATTGGAGGTGAGTCAACCAATAAAGTGTGCATAATTACGCCACACGCCCACCTACAAGTAAAAATAAAGTAATTACAACTACTACTATTAACAACAGGCGAATGGAGGTGAGCCAACCAATAAAGCGTACATAATTACGCCACATGCCCAAAGAAAAAGTAACTACAACTACTTCTACTAACAACTGGTGAATTTTGAATGGGGGTGAGCCAACCAATAAAGTGTACCAATTATGCCACACACCCGCCTATAAGTAAACAAAACGTAACTACAACTACTACTACTACTAACAACTGGTGAATGGTGAATGGAGGTTCACCAACCAATAAAGTTTACATAATTACGCCACATGCCCATCTACAAGTAAACAAAAAATAACTATAGCTACTACTACTACTACTAACAACTTACTACAGCACCAGACCGCCAGAGGCCATATCAGCCGCACACGATCCTTCTCCACTCGATCTATTCGAAGCGGCACTTTTTACCTCTTCCCCTCCTATTCGGGGACGACCTACTTTTCGTTTGGCCCCTGATGGATGCCAAGACATGGTAAATTCTATGATTAGAGGTAGAGTTTTCGACCTTTCTCATAACACCAAAGTTCGTAACAACCATTAGAATTTTTTAAAGTTCGGCCGATTTGGGCGAGATACAGTGAGATTTAGCCGTCTTCTTTTATTTAACATCTAACAACCCTGCTGACGGCCCACCGTTCTTTGTCTCTTTTACAAGTGAAGCTCGACCGAGTCAGTTTTACGAAATCGTTTTCGTTTACTCTGTATTTCGTTTGCAAAAACAGGCATTTTTTTTTTTAATTACGTCTTTTATTTACATTTCAAGTAACCCTCACAGAGTCCGTAGTGAAATAGAAAGGCAAAAATGCCTTTAAGCATGAATTCAATGATCAGCGGAAAATCAGATCAGACATTGTCTCTGAAAACAAACTTTCACAGAGTAGAAAACGTGAATTGAAGAAATACAATAATTGACTGAAATTGAAGGGAAGTCGGAACCCGTGCGAGTTATGGAAATAATATGTGACTTCTAAGATATCAGAAAAAAAAAGGCAAAATGTATCTAAAAAAGATACTGAAAAAACTTGTAAATTGAGGCCTCGTACGAAGTTACTTTAGCAAGCCCACCTCTCCCCTTCCCCCCCCCAAAAAAAATCTCTTGATGGAGAAGCTTTGCTAAGCACTGTCTCCAAATATTTTCTAGACGTCTTGGTGATAAAGGCATCGAAGGAGAGCAGATGGAATTTGCTCTACTTTTTATTCATCAGTACTCATTAGCAATTAAATTTCTACCTTGATTCAGTTCTAAATTATAATTACCACAAAATTTCTCAAAATTACACAAAACCAAATCTTCAGTTGCAGTCACGAAGAAATGGTAAAAAAAAAAATATCTGAAAAATCTAAAAAATTTAAAAAAGGGAAATTATCTAGAAAAGATTATCAAAAATATACCAAGCAATATCATACAATCTATATTAAAAAAGACTGATGCAATATTGTAACATGTAACAGATATTTCCCTTTGGGCCAAATAGTATGCTCTAGCGGACCTTATGCTGGCCAACCCGTGATTTAAAATTAAGATTCTCCGAAAGTTGTAAATTTTTACTTATCTAATTTGGCATGTAATAACTTCTCAAATACATTTTAGAATGTAATAATTATAATTTACTTCTAAGAATTCAATTCAGTATTTGACGATGAAACAAAAGGCATGGTTACTGTTTGGTAATAATACTCCTCAAAGTAGCCCCACTTTCGGGAAAAAAATTTAAGTATGGCAACTCCATTCCTTTGTTGTATAAACTATTGTATACTCTTATTTGGTTTACAATTTCTAGGACGTGAAATGGGAATTTTACGTCCTTTTATCGTTGTTATACAACACAGGAAACTTATAAGGTTTCAAGGGTTTTAGTTTAAAGGAAATACTAAAAAATAGAGAAAATGAAAATAAGGAAAAATAGTACAGATCGGAAAGAAAAATCGCAGACAGTAATTGAAGCAAGATCAGAAAGTATTATTAAAAACATCAGGAAAAGAGGATTTAAGAAGTTAAAAAAAAAGACTGACAATGAAACGAGCAAGAAAAGAAAAGCAAAACATGACTGAATTAAAAAACAAAGTAAGCATTCAACCAATAAAAGCATTATTTCTAATAAATTGAGATTCCCAATAACAGTTCCCTCCCTCTCTCCCCTCATTGAAAAAAAGTGTAATCTCTTACATGTCAACTTCTTTTCCATATCCATTCCCATTTTCATACATATTGGCTTTTAGTACCTCAGGGGCAAGATATCCAGGCGTTCCAACAAGGTCTGAAAGAGGAGTGATATACATATATACAAAATCTGAAAGAGGAGTGATATACATATATACAAGGTCTGAAAGAGGAGTGATATACATATATACAAGGTCTGAAAGAGGAGGCATAAAAAAGGACACAATCACTGAAAACTAAGATATAAACACATCTCAGTTCTGAGTGTTTCAAAATTACTGTACTAAGATACTGAAAAAAAACATAATAAGCGACAATTTTTACTTGTGGTTCAAATATTACGAATAAAAATAAATTATATAGGGTAAACAACTGCCTTCTGGACAACCCAGAGAAAATCTAAAAAGGAAAGTAGATGGAAAAGCATATCCTTATCAAAAATATTGCTGAATACAGACAGTAAAGATATCGGTCGATAATTAGCTGGGCCACTCCGAGGCCTATCTTTATATAAAACAATCACTCGAGCCCACTTGGGTGAACTGGGAAAAATTCCAGTCTCGAAAACAGATTTACAAGTTTGCCAAACAATAAATAATTGAAGGAACATTTCACTGCCTTGGGGATATACAATCCGGACCAGATGACGCTAAACCTTTTAGTTCATTTACAAATCTACTTATCGCAACCCCAGAATCTGGCTCCAGTGCCCACGACGTCAAGCAACTTGGGCCAAGACACGATTTAAAATCAGGTTTAGAAGGAGAGGAGCTTACTGAGGAACTAGTTGTTGTCCCAATAATAGCAATACAGCGGTAAATGCTTCTTTAATGTTAAGTTCATACTTAAGACCGTATCCAGGGGAGGGGTTATGGGGTTCGAACCCCCCTGAATATTACCATTTTTCTTAAAATTACCATTTGACTAGCTCAACTATTTCCATATATATTTGCTTTTAGTGACTCAGGGGCAAGATGCCAGGAGTTCCAACAAGGTCTGATAGAGGAGTGATATACATTAAGATAAAAAAAAACGTACAATCACTGAAAAAGAAGACGTAAACACATCATAGTTCAGAGCATTTTCAAATTACCATACCAACATACCATTGCTATACTTACAATTACCAATAATATTACCATTACCATACTAATTACCAACATAATTTCTTAAACCACATTGGCCTGACATCACATAAAGAAAGAAAAACGAGCAGTCATCGACGCAAACGAGCAAACAGTATCGTCATTTGGCCTATAAAAACCCCATTTTTGCTCGTTTTTCTTTCTTTATGTAATTACCAACACATCATAGTTCAGAGCATTTTCAAATTACCATACCAAGAAACTGAACCGAAGAAAGAGAAAACACAACTAGAGACAAATGCCACTTGTGGTGCAAATAATGAGAAAAAAAAAAATTATTGGGGTAACAATTGCTTTCTGGACAAACTTTTTTTTTTTTTTTAAAGAAAGCTAGGACCGGATGAACGAAGCCTCTATAAATAGGGATTTAAATTGCTTTCTGGCACACTTCTACTAGAGCCAGATGAATAAAACTCATAAGAATCAGCTCAAATGTCAGTATCTAAAAATTACCTAGATATTACCATTTGACTCAACTATTTCCGTACGTATTGGCTTTTAATGCACCAGGGGCAAGATTCCCAGGAGTTCTAAAAGGTCTGAAAAAACTCTAGGTAAATACTATCACCGAAAAAGATGAAAAAATTACCTAGATATTACCATTTGACTCAACTATTTCCGTACGTATTGGCTTTTAATGCACCAGGGGCAAGATTCCCAGGAGTTCTAAAAGGTCTGAAAAAACTCTAGGTAAATACTATCACCGAAAAAGATGAAAAAATTACCTAGATATTACCATTTGACTCAACTATTTCCGTACGTATTGGCTTTTAATGCACCAGGGGCAAGATTCCCAGGAGTTCTAAAAGGTCTGAAAAAACTCTAGGTAAATACTATCACCGAAAAAGATGAAAAAATTACCTAGATATTACCATTTGACTCAACTATTTCCGTACGTATTGGCTTTTAATGCACCAGGGGCAAGATTCCCAGGAGTTCTAAAAGGTCTGAAAAAACTCTAGGTAAATACTATCACCGAAAAAGATGAAAAAATCATCTGTCCTACGTAAATACTGTCCACTGATCTAGTGGACCGAAAAAGATGAAAAAATTACCTAGATATTACCATTTGACTCAACTATTTCCGTACGTATTGGCTTTTAATGCACCAGGGGCAAGATTCCCAGGAGTTCTTAACTATTAACTATTAACTTAACTATGTAACTGAACCCGATAAGTCTAAGAACAAGGAGTCATGAGCTTGAGCAATCAAACTTTTTCTACGACTTTGTTTGTAAATTCCTTTATACATGTAGTGGATGTCATTATGGTTATGGGCTTGTTATGTAAGTATGCTTATTTTTTGTATCTATTTTAATGTAAATTGTTAGTATATAAATGATAATTGCAGTAAAAGCTATATTTTTATAATTTATATTTCGGTATCCATATTCATGCTTTTGCTATAGTTAGCAAAGAGGGTGCTATTAATTTTAACTACTACTATGGAATACAGTTAAAGACTGACATAAGTGTATTTGCCGAATTGTGTGTTTATAAACGTGCGTTTTATTTTAACAGGGGTGAAATCTCTGTTAATGCACCAGGGGCAAGATTCCCAGGAGTTCTAAAAGGTCTGAAAAAACTCTAGGTAAATACTATCACCGAAAAAGATCACCAAAAAACTCTAGGTAAAAACTCACCAAAACTCTAGGTAAATACTATCACCGAAAAAGATGAAAAAATCATATCACGGTCCAGAATATTTTCAAATTATTTAAATAAGAGACTTTCTAGGCTAATTTTATGTAAGAAACTCTTTATTTTAATTATGTGTTTTATTAACAAGTCTTTATTTCTTAAAAAAAGAAAAATGTCACTTCAATTTTCCTCTGCCAAAATCTAGCATCTACAACAAAAGATTTTGAATTAAGCAACCAACGGTTTGAATTCATTTTAAGCAACCAACGGTTTCATTCTGTAAAAGGCGCCAATTCTCATTATGGAGCTTAGAATATCTTGAATATTAAATAAAAAACAATTTCAAAAATAAGTTTTCAAGAGAAAAGTAAAGAGCTACATTAAACCAAAGATGAGCTGAAGCCAAATAAAAATTCAAAATTCAAATGAACAGAGATCATTTCCAAATAATAAAATTGACTCGAAACGAAGAATAGTGAAGCCAAACCTAAAACGAACAGGAATTACCACAAACAGAAGTAGTGCTAACGTCCCTAAGCGCTCTAAAGGCCAGGGCGTCATTTCCCATAGTGAAAACAATTTTATTTCAAACGTTGTGTTTATTTGCCACAGCACCAGAAAAAACAAATAATAATCACAATGACAGCCAATATTACTGTTCATTTATATTTGTCATTATTTATAAAAGCATCAATTATTTATAAAAGCATATTTGTCAAGGCATCAACAGCAATAACAAAAAAACAAGAAAGTAAATCACCATAATAAGGAAGATTACTGAGAAGTACTAATGAAAGCAGAAAGACTGTTTAAGATACAATGATATTCAGTCCTGAAGCTCTCAGCAATTTACAACCTAATAAAAGAGAAATGCTTTAGACTCCCCTAGTCTCGACACGGCCATTCCAATGGTGTAGTCAAAATTTTTCAGTCTCGTATACCTTTTGAGATGTACCAGCATCTAAAGCGGGTAAAAACATATCTCACCGGTTTTACTTGGCCATCGAAATTTAGTACAGACATTCTAGAATGACAGAACCTAATAACCACGGTGTCTTTATCTATTTTTCCTGTTTCAAATCCCAATTTTGCAGTGCTCTCGCAAAAAATTGCAAAATACAGATTCTAGGTTTAGACAGAATATCAAAACTTGTGGTTCAAATACCACGAAGTTTTTTTCTTCTTTTTACAGAACTTCTTCAAATTTAACTATACGGTGGATTGCTAATTTTTTTTTTTTTTTTTTTGTGAAAAAAGCAACAGAGTCGGGTGAATGGATCCTTTTAGAATAAGCTTGGTCAATATTTGAAAATCTCTAAAAGTTCCATTTACCAAGCACATCTGTTTTCTTTAAAATAAAAAAAAAAGTTTGTCAAGAAGAGGAATTAAACGCCCTACTTTTTTTTATTTAGAAATCTCTTTGTAGCCCAAGAACCTTAGAAGGACGTTTTGCTTTTCAGGACCAACTCAACTTTTATCCTAGGGCTGAAACTAGTTCACTCAGACCCGCTAAGGTACATAATTTTCCAAAGATTTAAATTCATAAGTAAACAAATCAGAAAAATTAAACATTTTAGAAATTTTAATATTCTCATAAAGCAGGAGAGATAATTTTTGTTTCAACTTATATCAGTAGTCATCCTCAGATCAAAGAACAAATGCACGAACGATTACAGAGAAATTTAAATGGCACAGAACTCGATGTATATTCTCTGATATTTAAACTCCTAGAATCAAAAGATTTGCTGCAAAATATCTAAGCAGATTCAAGATAAATAAGGAGCAACCAATGCAGTAGCTCATTTCAACTCACAGATTGAGTCAAAAGGAACAGGGCTGAATAGTATTGATTGAAAAGCCCACGTTTGCTGATGCAGAAGATGGCAATAATGCCAGTGGATTTTTTAAATTTTCAAAGGGGAATGTCCTAAATGGGAGAATTGTCTTTTTAAAATTTTTCAAAGGGAATCTAGATTTTCAAAGGAAATTTTCTAAACATATTTTCATTAAATTTTTAAAGAAAATCTAGATAGAAGAAAGAATATCTAAAAGAGAGTTGTGTTTTTTATTATTATTTTCCAAAGGATCTCTCAATTTTCTTTAAATTTCAAATTCCAAAACAAAATTATCAAAAATATAAATGAAGGCTACCACCTAACAATAATAAAAATAAATAAATAAACAAAATGAATAAAAATAAATAAAAAACGCGCCAAAAAAATTGTTAGAGCTTTTATCTGAAACCTCCCGACTCCTATTAGCATACAAATGCAATATGCAAATCTAATGCAGACAACGTAAAATTTAAATGAAATAAAAAACAACTAAAAAAAAATAAAAAAATAAATAATATTTAAAATAGTAGCGCCCCAAAAATAGTTAGAAATAGTTATCGGAAACCTCTCTACTCCTATTAGCATTTAAGTGCAACAAGCAAATACAAATAATGTAACACATACATAAATAAATAAAAAATATAGAAAAAATTAATAAACTCAAAAAAAACATTAACGCCACAAAAATAGTTAGAACGTTCATCAAAAATCTCTCCACTCCTATTAGCACTTCAGTACAACACAGCTTAAAATCATGGTTTCATCTATGCACGTTGTTGCATAATGTGTTTATTTACGTTACATATATTGGAAACGGGACAAATATTTTTTTCTTTCTTTGTTTTTGGCAGTTGATTGGAACGCATTTCATTTTTTCCACCTGTCCCTAATGTCAGTTGGGTAGGTCACGACACAGACAATTCATAGATATACATCTGAATGTCACCTACATATACGCACATCTTATTAGGAAGGCAGCCAAGTTCCGTCTTGTTGATATTAGAATCACGCAGGGATATAAATAGAGGGCCCCAAATGTTTATATTAAGCCAACCTCAAGTAGGTAATACACCTCTTTCAGATCAGGAGCATTCCAGATTCATTTAGGGAACATTAATGTCATTTGTCAATTGTCCGTACCTCACGTCCCGGAAGAAAATGTATTGTCTTTAGTTGACATGTTTTCAGTCCGTAACTGTTGAATACTTTCTGTGTACTTAACGTAAAACATTATTGTTGGTAATACATAATGCTCAGGCCACGAGGGGTGGGCGCATACCCACAGAACCAAATGTGTGATGAAATTTTTCCTTTTTAAAAGTTTGATTTATACCTTAAAAAGTACTTTTTGACACCCACCCCCTACTGCAACCACAGCTGCAACTACTTTCCGCTGCAACTAATTGTGACTGCGACAACTTGCGAACAGAACTATTTGCGACTGCGACTGTAACTACTAGTGACTGCAACTATTTACGAAAGGGACTACTACAAAGTTTTAGAGAGATTAAAGAAATTAAAAACGAATTATGTATACAGGGATTAGCATAAATAGAGATAACGAAGAATATCAATTGAATCCAATTTGTAGTAGTTTAATAGAACAAAAAAAAAAGCTAAAACCATACATACCTATAATACTGAAAAAAACAAAAACATTGAATTGAAGTTACCAAGTATTTTGCAGTAGGTTGCATATGGTTGCATCAAGACATGGCTAATTGTAGACAGAGAAAAGCCAAGACAGATAGTTCAAGTAATTGAGAGGCAAATGTTTAAATGGCTTGGGCTGCACGGGTAAATGGCGGGAGTATGCATGACTCTTTTATTGGACACATACTTGTTTGTTAGTTTTTGGAAAGGGATGCCTGCCTAGTCTCAGGCACGTTGACCAAGAATATAGAATTGACATAAGACCGTTAGATTGCCTGTAATGAGAGGCAAACAAGGCATGCCCGCCTATGATCTTGAGAAGGTTGACCAAAAATATAGAATTGACATAAGACCGTTAGATTGCCTGTAATGAGAGGCAAACAAGGCATGCCCGCCTATGATCTTGAGAAGGTTGACCAAAAATATAGAATTGAGATAGGACCAATAACTTGCATGATCAGGACCACCAAAACTAACAGCAAAAGAGCGGAGCGTTAAAGAGGTGGCAGCAACTTCATGTTTAGGCTACCTCTATTTTATGAGCCAATTTGTTAAACCTGACACGGTTAAGGAGAAGTTAAGGTTTAGCGTAAAGAGCCAGGAGTTAAGGAAGGTAGTGACTTTCTCATACTTAGGGCCACTCTTCACGCTAAAGTTTAACTCTTAAAAAAAATTGAGAGTGGTAGAGCTTAATCTTAAAAGATTAATTATCCAAAGCACAAGGGGGCTACCCCTCCCCTAAAGAGGGAGAGGGCTCTGAAATCACAAAAACGAAATTCCAGCTCGTGATTTTCAAGTATGGGATATTTATCGAACAAATCTTCTTCTCGGGAGATGCACATCCTCACTGTCCTGTGCAGGTAAGCATACAAATATAATCTTTAACCTCATATTTTCCACTCAATATATTTACAATATTTACAGTTTATGTATCTCCTTAATTTTCCTTATATATCTCCTTAATGTATCTCCCTCTTTTTTAGGTCTACGCTCCTTTGAAAATTCCAACTATATCACGTCTCTCTTTAGAATAAGCTACAATTTTTTTTTTCTGAAATGCCATGCTATATTTATGAATATACCCCCTAAAGTAATTAAATGGCCATCTAAAACCACCCCCCAAAAATCCCTTTCGCATCCCAATAACGCGTGCATCCCTAATTGGGAACCCTTTTTAAATGATATATCTTTAATATTTGAAATTTGACTTGACATCATCAAAATCTTACTATTTTAAATCCTATTTCATTGTCATATGTTGTAAACACCACTTGTGCAAACAGATGAAAATATTAAGGAGATACTTAAATACTGGAGATACTTAAATATAAGAAGATACTTAAATATGCTTACAGTTTTTTGTCATGGCTGGGATTATCGACACAAACCGTGTTCAGAAAGAAGGGGGCCTTCGTTCTTTAAACCATCCCCCCAATTGAAATTCTTGCGAATATTACTCCGAAGTACGACATTTTCCTCGCAGTTCACTTTTTCACAGTTATTCCTTCCCTTATCCCCTTTAGGAGAAGGGGGATAATATATCCCCCTTTTATTCCCCCCTTTAGAATCTCTTTGTGGAATGGGTATTTTAAGGTTGGCCAGACGGTATTAAAAAGGGCCGTATCCTGATGCAAATTTAGGTAAAGTAGCTAAGTAGCTACTTAGCTATTTTTAATCGTATGGATTAAAAATCCGCCTCATTTAGTGAAGGTAACTAGGGGGCTCTTTAGCAGGAGTTACAAAAAACTATAAAGTAACACAGGAGAAGAGAGTAAATGTGTCTTTATGGGGCTGTCATCTTGCCCCCTATACTGTGGAAACCCATGAATATAGCTGTACAGACGGTATTATAAAGGGCTGTATCCTGATGCAAATTTAGGCAAAGTAGCTAAATAGCTACTTAGCTATTTTTAATGATATGGATTAAAAATCCGCCTCATTTACTGATGGTAACTAGGGGGCTCTTTAGCAAGAGTTAGAAAAACTATAAAGCAGCACAGGAGAAGAGAGTAAATGGGTCTTTATGGGGCTGTCATCTTGCCCCCTATACTGTGGAAACTCATGAATATAGCTGTACAGACGGTATTATAAAGGGCTGTATCCTGATGCAAATTTAGGTACAAATTGCCCTTGATCAGTGAAATAACTATTCCAATGTCCTTAGCACTTATAGTTGGCACCATATCAGTTGGTAGAAACAATTCCAAAATAGCGGAATACCTTACTTTATTAGCCTTATTCTTTTTTAATAAAGACAAAAAAGAATATCTGGATTGTTATCTTTGATGTTTAAACGTTTATGAAAATGGCATTAACGTGTCTAAACCACGTTTGATTTATCAATAACAACTTCTGGATTATTTTATAAATAACATTTTTCTGTTACACAGGTAATTTCGAAGACCACATAATAACAATCACAAAATATACTGAACATTTCGGTCATATTTACAGTGACATTCATCAACAGAGTTTTTTTTTAGTATTTCTGCTGATGACTGTCACTGTCTAATAAAAGGATTTATCCCTATTCGAACTTTTATTTATTTTCTGTTATATATTACCTTTTCGCACACATTCGATGACAAAAGGGCACAGACACTACCCTACACAATTTCATAAACATTATTTTTAACACATTATTTTAGGATTTATTTAGCATCTACTTAAAATGTTCACAATTTGGAAGCGTCTTAATTAATGTTATTGCCAAAAAGGTAAAAAGTTCAAAAGACGCGCCAAATCGGCGCGCAAATGGTGCGCGAATTCTAGTGACAACATTTAAGCCATATAGCAAAATCCACACCGGCCTTACCAAAAAGAACTTCGCCAGGATTCAGCTTGGTTGCAAAACCAAAATCTGTCAATTTGACATTATACAAATCGTCCAAGAGTATATTTTCGGGCTTTACATCTCTATGAACTATATTCATCGAATGGGCATGATTCAGAGCTTCAAACAGCTGTTTCATTATCAGCCTGAAAATGGAAGCAATAAATATGACGAAGATTGAACCACAACATTTTTTTTGCGTGTTTCATGTCTGTTCGTTTCTGATTGACATATTTTAACTGACATGGCCATTTATTTAACAATGATAGTGAAGCTGGCTAAAGGACACACTAGACGGTCAATCATTTTGATCAAGAGCTTCCGTCAATCAATTGATTAAAGTACGATTGACCGTCCAGGAACCGATTGAGTCATTCAAACTTTCTATCAATCACCGTCAACGCTTGATTCAAGCGTCAAACAGGTTCCTCGATGGTCAATTATGCTTTATTCAATTGATTGACAGAAGCTTTTGATCAAAATGACTGACCGTCTAAGGTGTCCTTATTAAATTGCTTTTTGAAAAAAAAAAAAAATCATCTATTGCGGTAGAAGAATAAAAAGCAAACTCTAACTTAAATTTTTTGGCATAACGAGGGGAGCTTTGAATAAATTCTTATGGAGGAGGAGTGCGCGGAGCTCTGTTGGCCTTAGGAGGCTTCTTGCTGCATCGAGTTGGCAGTAGTAGTAGTAGCAGTAGCAGCTTAAAGATATTTAATTTTTCCAAAGTCATTTTGTTGCCACTCCCCGCAGATGGTGCCACAAATGACAAAAAAAAATATAATATCATTGTAAGCTAGAATAGTGAATATTTATAGAGAATGATGATTAGAACTTTCTTCTAGAATATAATACTTCTAACTCCTTATTTCCCTATTTTGTTAGTGTATTTATCCTGTGACCTTTTTTTTACGTTTTCTTTGCGATAGTAAAAGCAACGTAATTTAGCGTTCGTTTGCGAGCAAAAGGATAGATTTTTAAAACGAGTGCCAATGTAATTTTTTCTATATGGCCGAAAAGTTCTGAAATAAATTATTATTATAATTCCCGCCCTTCGCAACCATTCCTCCTAAGCTTTATATATACGACGTTGGTATTTTTTCCCAGACCACACTGCCTTTTCCAAGACAAAACAAATAAGAGTTCCAAATAGAACTCTTCTCTACCTTTGTTAAAAATTCAACGCAATGGCAACGCCAAAATACCAAAATATCAACGTCGTATATATTGAGATGATAGACCAACTATAAATTCAGCAGCCTTTCATTAGCAACTAGAAGAAAAGAAGTTAAATTCAGCAACATTTAATTTTTAGTTAGAAGAAAAAAGATTGTACCACCTTTATTAAAGATTCTACGCAATATTAAAGAAGTCAAGACAGTTAATGAACCCTCTAAGTCAGTGGACCGGAAATTTGTTCTGACCCGAAAGTGATAATTTTGTTCAGTATAATTATAGTTTGTTTTATAATCTTAATACGATTTGTATCAAACATTTCGTGGCAACGAACTGTAAGTAAGGAGCGACCCGGCTCAATAGTTACCAAAACTCTAAAAAAAGGAATGTTGATACCAACATCAAAAGAATAATATTCTAATGTTGATTTCAAATATATAAGTTTCATCAAGTTTTATCATACCCATCAACAGTTACCCGCCTAAGAAAATTTGCCCGATTTTCTAAAAAAGGGGGAAACATCCTCTAAAATCTGTAGAACCTTAATGAATATCACACCGTCGGATTCAGCGTATCAGAGAACCCTACTGTAGAGGTTTCAAGCTCCTATCTGCAAAAAAAAGGAATTTGGTATTTTTTGCCGGAAGAAAGATCACAGGTGTGGGTTTATTTATTTTTTTTTCCCAGGGATTATTGTATCAACCCGGCGGTCCCATAATGTTGCTAAAGGACTCATTCGAACGAAAACCAATAGTTCCAGTGCCTTTTAAGTAATCAAGATATGGAGGGTAGCTTGTCCTCCTCCCAAGCTAATTTTTTTCCCAAAATCACCTGTTCAAAATTTTGAGATAGCCATTTTGTTCAGCATGGTCGAAAATATAATAAATATATCTTTTAGGATGGCTTAATCCCTTAAAGTCCCCGGCGGGAGTGCTGAAAGTTATGTACTTTACCCAATGTTTACATATATTATTGGTTATTGGGAAGTATACAGACGTTTTCAGTGGGGATTTTTTCTGGTAGCGGGATGGGAGGGGGGTTAGGGGGTTATGTGGGAGGATCTTTCCATGGAGGAAGTTTTCATAGGGTAAGGGACATTACTATGAAGGGGGCGCCGGATTTCCCAGCATTATTTGAAAAAATGATCAGAAATTAAATAAAAAAAAACAAGTTTTTCAACTGAAAGTAAGGAGCAACATCAAAACTGAAAACGAACAGAAATTATTACGTATATGATTGGGTTCGCCCCCTAGTCAATGCCTCGCTTTTTAAGCCAAAGATTTTTTTAGTACTTTCATAAGAGCTATCTATTCTAACTAACGGCCTTTGTGATTAACGGGTCATTTTTAAATAACTAGAAAAAAATTATAGTTTTCGCGTAAAGTGCGAGGTATTGACTATGCAGTGAGCCCCGTAATGTACGTATAAAGAACATATGGATATAGAAGTTCGCTACTTATGTTAATTCGTAAGTTATGTGAATCTATTACTAGTAAAACGTCCATAAATAAAATTAAACAACTTTGAAGAAAGCCATTTAACCAAATAAAAGTAAAATTAGTATGCAAATTGTGTTTTAAAAATTCATGTACGGTGAGCCAAAATCAAAACCTGCATTAATTCAAAAACGTTCAAAAATAAAATAAACAAAAGAAGTTTTTTTAGAAGTTTCGGAAAGGGATAGGTCCTTTTATTAGACAGTGAAACAAATAAATGGTTATTCTGATGACATATTCAGTTATCATCATCAGTAGAGAACCCTATTTTTAGCTAAGATTAAAACAAACTAAGTGTTAAGACTAAGACAAACTAAGATTAAAACAAAAAGTATTAAGATTAAGACAAAAGTAATAAGATTAAAACAAAGTAGTAAAATTGCTCTTGGTATAGTAATAATAAGCAAAATACTGTAGATCATGAGTATCTTAATGCGATTGCGCATATATTGTCCTTTGAATACAGCTGAGCAAACGGTGTTGGTAGTTATTTCAGAAGTTTGAAAATGTTGGATGCTGCATTTTGTGCAACAGTGGTGAAATGTTCTAGCTAGCTGACATTATATAAGATTTAAAAAAAAAAAAAAAAAAAGTTTTTATTAACTGAAAGTAAGGAGCAACATTAAAACTTAAAACGAACAGGATGTATTCCGTATATGGAAGGAGCTGTCCCCTCCTCACCACCTTGCTCTTTACGCTAAAGTTTGACTCTTTCTCACAAGTCTATTTGTTAAAACAATAAAAAACTTTAGCTTAAAGAGCAAGGCGTTGCGGAGGGGACAGCCCCTTTCATATACGGAATAATTTCTGTTCGTTTTGAGCTTTAATGTTGCTCCTTACTTTCAGTTGAAAAAAACTTGTTTTTTTTAATCTTGTATAATGTCAGCTAGCTAGAACATTTCACCACTGTTACGCAAAATGCAGCATCCGACATTTTCAAACTTCTGAAATAACTACCAACACCGTTTGCTCAGCAGTATTCAAAGGACAATATATGCGCAATCGCATTGCGATACTCATGATCTGCAGTATTTTGCTTATTATTATTATACCAAGAGCAACCTACTTAAGAGCAATCTTACCAGGGCCGTATCCAGGATTTTTGTTCAGGGGGGTTTTACTAATTTTTGACTTTTTTGGGGGGGGGGGGTTACTAATTTTTGACTCAGTTTTCGACTAATTTTACTGATTTTTACCTAGGTTTTACTAATTTTCGACTTATTTTCGAGTCGGTCAAAAAATTTCGGCGGGGGTTCAAACCGGGTAACCCCCCCCCCCTGGATACGGCCTTGAATCTTACTACTTTATGTTTTAATCTCATTACTTTTGTCTTAATCTTAATACTTTTTGTTTTAATCTTAGTTTGTCTTAGTCTTAACACTTAGTTTGTTTTAATCTTAGCTAAAAATAGGGCTCTCTACTGATGATGATAACTGAATGTGTCATCGGAACATCCATTTATTTGTTTCACTGTCTAATAAAAGGACCTCTCCGGAACTCTCCGGAACTCTGATTTGCTTAAGCTTCATATATTTAAACTAATACACGTGTTCGCCAAATATCATTTGCTGAAGAATCGTTGAAAGGGTTGGCTAAAATTGACGCGGTGGCAACTATTGAAAATAATTACAAAGTACTGGAAGTGGCAAAAAAATGTGTATTGAAATGGAAAATTCGATACGCATAGAAGCGCATACGCATGGATAAGATAGGGGTTCGAGCCTGTGCATCTCCCCTGATTTTTTTTTCAAAATGTCTTATACCTTCAAACAATTTCGCCTATTTTTTCACATTTAAATACGTTGAAAAAAACAAAAACAAAACAAGAATACATTGTAAAATTAATTCAAGCGAGGGGAAACCAGCCCAGCGACGTTTTTTGGTACAGAGGCAGTGAGTCTTCATTGCCTGAGCCTCGCCTCAGTTTTGAAAGTGCGCCCATAAACATTAAGTTAATGTTTATTATATTATTAATGTTTATTATATTAATGGTGCGCCCATAATAATAAAAGTACGCCCACCAACATTAACAACAATAATAATTCTAGGCTGCTTTACGACTCTTTCAATTGAACAAAAAATTTTAAAACACCAAAATCATGGACGAACAATTTGTCAATATTTTTTGTGTGTATAATAACATTCAGTGCAATGCTATGTCGTGGTGGGAAGAGGTCGTAATAAAAAAAAATAATAAAAATAAAAACGACAAATAAAAATAAAAAGAAGAAAAAGGAATTTTGGAATACGTATTTTCCAAATATAGGCAGAATATGTGGTGTAGAATATCCTGTAGTATTTATTTGTAATTTTTATTCTTTTTCGTGTTTTAGGGGGGCTGAGTATCATAGTAGGGTAAGATAAAGGTTAAAACTGGGGCCGTGGGAAAAGTTTTCGCAACTAAAATTAGAAAAGAACATAAAATATGGAATCTAGTGATATTGCTTTTATTTTATTAGCAAAATCTGCTCTTTTTGTAACGTCTTAGGACATCTTATCAACATTTTAAGGTAGCCATTTTGTTCAGATTAGATAAAAGTACCAATAAATATGCATCCAAGTATGAAACAACCCCTAGAGTCCTGTGATAAGGACCATAAATTAGACAAACTGTCAATTCTTTACGGATATATTTTATACTGGAAAAAAGGGGGGGCATGTTTGATCTTGCCCCCCTTTTTCAGTGGCAAAGAACTTTCAGGGATTATTCCCCTGGTAAAAAAATCTACATAATTGTGCTGTGGGATGGGTTAGGAGCCCAGATATGAGCAGCAAAACTTTTTTTCCCTGATCATTTTGAAACTTACAGCCGTGAGTCCTTGAGCCAAGGGGACCAATGTACAAAAAATTATTCAAAGGATTAGTGCCTTTGAAATTACTCCCTCCTTTAACAAAGGTGGCTCAAAAACTGGTCAAAATTTTTCGATTGGCCTGAAAGTTATATGAAGTTTTTGGCTAAGGGGACTCCAATGCAGAAGGAAAATAAAAAAAAAAACAAAAAAACCATTGCTTCCCTTCAAAATGAAGCACAGAAAACGGCCAAAAAAATTCCACCCACTTCAAAAGGAAAAGCTATGGGAGGGGGTAATTCGATTGGAAATTGAAAGTTCAAGTGTTCTTTTTAAAAGCCGAAAGCCGCTGAAGGACAATCAACCCCCCACCTCGATTCCTTTTCTACTATCCGGCACTACTCTAACCCCAATGATATCGAATCAAAATTTTAAGACATCTATTTTGTTCAAAAACTTCTAAATGCCTAATAAGTTTGCCTTCGGGGTTGATATTACACCAACGGCCCCAGTAATATATTTAATCTTACTCTGCCAGGATATTTCAGGCCCTAGGAACGAAAAAAGGTAATTAAACAAAGTAAATATGTAAAACAAAAATCTGCTAAAGCTGCAGAGAACCAGCAGTCCACACGTCAAATCTTGTTCCATTTTTCACTATGAATTTTGGCAATGAGGCAATTTATGAATTGAGGCAGATATTTGGGAATTGGGAATGAATTTTGGGAATGAGCCAAATAAATTGCTTATCCAGTACGAAAGATTGGTCTTCAAACAAAACATTTTTATTCAAAAGCTCCTGTTTTATTCGTTTGAAATTTTTTGGCTGGACTTTCATATCCTCTTCTTTGGATTTAGAAAAAATATATTGAACTGAAATAAGTAATGCACAGTGAAATAAACAATAAAATAACTCGAATTGATTTGAATAGGTTGGGATGGGGGAGGACTGAGCGCAGCTGTGATGGGATCAGGTGGCTTGATGCTGCAGTATGTGGTTAGTAGTAGTAGAAGTAGCATAGTGACATTGTTTCTGCTATCAGAATACCCCTCAAGGATTATGAACAACTAAGATTAAAATACAAAATCCAAAGGGGTCATTAGTTTATAATAATAATAAAAAAAAAAAAATTTAAGAAACGCTGCACTTCAGTCGGCAAAATGAAAATCATGTTTGTTGGAGAAGACCAGTGCTGTTAGTGTGTACATACAGCTGTTTGCTGTCAAAATCTCGAACTACTGAACTGCAGCGACTTGCAACTTTTATTTACGTTTGTGTAACAAAAAAGGCAACAATATGCAAGGGGCGGGGGGTAGGATTGATACGGTCATCCTGATTTGAGAGAAACAAGGAATTTTAAAGCTGTATAAACACTCACAAGTAGATCAAGCTGATGAGTAGATCAATATAGGGTTCTGTAAGGTCATTGGATTCAATAAAAATATACTTAACATTTGAAATCATCCCGAAGTGAACATAACCTATATTTGATAAAGAACTATGTGAAAAAGGATTAGTTAGGTCCTTACGAATCCTTTTCAAGTAAGCAGAAGAGGTTTTAGCCAAAAACCACGGAACAGTCAACAAATGGGTAATTTTTGGGTTGATAACCCAACAAAAATGAAAAATAGTTTTATGGCTAAACTAAATTTCAAAACTAAGGATCAATTCACATCCCTTGGACGTTAGTATAATTTTAATTCTCATCTAGCACATCTCCTGTTGTTAAGAATATAAAGATGAAGAGAGATTGGGTGCTTTAGTGAAAGAAATGACAGAGAAGTGAGGAGAGTGAGAAGCAGAGAGGGGTGAAAAAGAATGATAGACAGACAGGGACGGAAGAATAGATAGAGAGAAGAGTGAGAGAGGAGGGGAAGAGGGAGAAAGAGACACAGTCATCTGAACAGACTTCTCTACAGCTTTAAAATGTTAACTTTCAAAATGGGATATTTTGATACAAAAGACAGGGGAAGTTTATTTTAATACTGTGCAACAAATATGGAAAGGTGACCTTATAATTCCAGCATTCGCTGCAAGAAATTTGCAATTACATTTCATTAGCCAACAATTGCTGGCAAGCCTTTCAAATTCTTACAAAATTAAAATGCTGTCATTTTGGCACCTGCAATAATCCATATTCTATCCCGGAAATGATGAATACGGTTTTCCCTCAAAATTTCCAAGACATGGTGACAAATAATTTCCAACCATTATAACTAAAAATATTCGCGAAATCTGGGAATAAGAACAAAAACCATAAAATACCATAAAATAAAATAGACCCTCTTTTAGTCTGACCCTCTAAAAATATATAAATTAGTGACCCTCTAAAAATATATATTTAATCTGACCCTATATAAATATATAGGCCCTCTTTTAGTCTGACCCCCTAAAAATAAATAAATTAGTGACCCTCTAAAAATATATATTTAATCTGATCCTCTATAAATATATAGACCCTCTTTTAGCAAAATCGTCAGAGATACAAAAATTAGGTGATGCAAACGCTAATTATACATAATCACGTGGAAAGTTGTTATTCTTAAAATTTCGAGAGGCACTATAAAGAAACGGCAAACAAAATTATTAAATCATTTGAAATCAAAAAACTTATTTTTGATGTTGGAAATAGAACGGGAATTTTTACTCTTTTAATAATGAAACGTTAAGTAAAACTATCTAGCGCTTGGTGTTTACTTTGATTAATTAAAAAAAAACAAAAAAATTCCAAAAAAAAGAATAAAAAGGAAAGTAAGGAGCTACATTAAACAAAAGATGACCAGAAACAAAGACGAAAAATTTTCACAGTGTAAAGCTACCACAAATCACCATCATTAAATAAATGAAACCCAAAACGAACATTAATTACAACAAACAACCGATTCAAACTCAAAACGAACAAAAACTAAGATGAGAAGAAAATAACTTATACTTTACTGAAAACAATTCTTATTTCGGACTGAATAGCTTTACATCTCATAGCATAAAAAATACAAAAAAACACTTACTAATTTTTTGATATCTTAAAAAATTATAAAAATGGAGAATAAAATGTTTAATGGAAAAGACCTCTATATGCAGTTACAAAGTTATGCAGTTTTTGGTAGTAGCAGGCACCAAATTTAGAAAAATAAAACGTGGGTCAAAATCAGCAAAAGTAAGTCAAAACAAATATCAGCATACAGCTAAAGAAGTTATAGTGATTTTTGGGAATCAACAGATTGTCAATGTTTGATTCTTTACAGATGAAAACCGTTGTCAAATTTAACTAATTAATTTAGCTTATTTATTTTCACGCTTCGGCGTGGCAACACTGACGAAAATGTGGCACTGTCCAAAAATATTTCATAAATATGAAACAACGGAAAAAAATCCTAGAAAATCATGGTTTTCACGTGCAAATAAACCTAAGACGGATTCAGGGGGGAAAATATTATCATTTGATGTCCTTGGCACTTTACAGGAAGTAGCTAATCTTTCGTGGTACTACCGCCTGTCCCACTGTCCCCATCCTGGTTCATCTGGAATAATACCAATATACTGAAATAATACCAATATACTGAAATAATACCATTACAATAAAAAGAACTTTCAAATAAAAAGAAAAAAACCCAAGTCCTGAAAACTTGGAATGTCTGTATAATTTTTTTTAGTTTTTTTTTTTAATTTATGCAAATTCAGTAAAAATCCTGCACCTTTACTTCCTTTTCTTCCAAATTAAAATAAATAACAGGTGCATACACTTTTTATTTGGTGACAATCAAAATATAAAATTTATGATTTAGCCATTTTCTACCGGGGGATAACCCGTCTAGAACCTCCTCCCCCCCCCAAAAAAAAAACATTATTTCACTCGTAAAAAAAATACATTTAAAAAAATTTTTATTATGTTTTGTAAGTTTTTTTTTTTTTTTTTTTTTTTTTTTTTTTTTTTTTTAGCCTAACCTTTTTAGCAGTCAAAATTGTAATTTTTACATTCTTTTTTCTTTTCAATGAAAATATGAAAAGGCTTTTTTTTTTATCAAAAGATGCTCCGGAAAGGAATCTTTCAGAATCTGTTAGGGGTTGCAAAAATGAAGGGGGCAGGAACCCCTAATATCCTACATTTTCCGCAAAATTTGCCTGTTTTTGCGATTTTTACGACACCCCCTCTCCCCAAAGGTTATCTGTGCATTTCCCTTTAAATCAGTATTTATTTTGAAACCCACTTACTTCGTTTTCTTTTCTGATAGTGTAACTACGCTAGTCAAGTAATCAAACAGCTCTCCTCGTCGACAGAGCTCAAATATCAGGAATATAAATGTCGTTGATTCAAAAACGTCATACAGCTCAACTGCAACAAAAAAAGAGGTTTAAGTGAATTATGAGCGACCTTAAACAAACTTAGTGTTAAAGCTAACTGGAGAACCAACAATGACTCCTTGAACCTTCTCAAAGCTACAAATACGTACGATAGTGCCCTAACCCTAATTTGTAAAGTCGTGAGTCACACTAGACTCAAAGGTAAATAGAGATAGATGTCAGAATTCAACTGACTGTAGCATGGAATTCCTTGACGAAGTTGGCAATGTTGACGACACAAAATAAAAAAAAAATCGTAAAAACTAAATAAATTGAAAGAGATACTTTATGACTTTATACTTTATAACTTTATGACTAATGCAAAATTACAAAATTACATCTGAATTTTTCAACTTAAAAGCTGTTTCAAACTTTAGAAACGGAATTTTACTTTATGTTTAATTGAATTCAGCCTAACTTGAGGGATAATGGGGGTGGGTCGGAAACGAGTTCGAAATGGGTTGGAAATAGGGTAGGGATGCAATTTCGAGGTCAAAACTTCACTTCGCTAAGCGTAAAAGTAGAGTGGGAACATATAGAATGTCTTTTCCGAAAGAAAATATTTCTCCCGAAGAGAAATTCTTGGCTACCAGACAGGTGCAATTAGGAGGTTGACAATGAAGATATATGAGGTACAGGAAACATGAACACAGCCAGGAAGTTTCCCAACGGGATTGGGGGCAACTACCACCCTGAGCTTTGTTGTTACCAGTATTTTTCTCAATTTCCTATTGCCCCCCCCCCCTGCCAGTGTTCAAGACAGGAAATACAAGAAAGTTATGGGTAATTAAAAAATAAAAAAATTATGTGTCTTAAAACGACTCCTGTCATTGTCCTTGTAAGCACATCTCGCAGGAAATTCTTCTGGCTGCACTTAGCAATTTTGGCTACTCAGTTAGGGGATTCTCCGTGAAGCCCAAAACATCTGCTCCCGATGTATCTTAAATTGGAAAATATATCCAAAATACTACATAAAACTGGAAATTTGACTAATTTAAGTGACAAATTCTAAATCCATTAGTTCAAGATGGGTGTTTTTGTGACTAAAATTATTTTCCAAACTTAATTTTGCGACAGTAAATTAAAGCAAGTAAAAAATAGATAAAAGTAGGAAAAAGCCCCCTCCCATTCTGTAAAATTCGTTCGTCTTAGCCCCCTCCCCCTTGTACGCAACGAGTTTTTTTTTTATACTTCCCTGTACATGTATATATCTAAGATATTCATCAAGTGATACGTTTCAGTGCATATTAAGGGGAAAATCAGTTTAGTAACTAAAATAATGAAAACAAGTATATAACATTTAGCTCTGAAAAACAGTTGCTTGACCTTATACAATATACAACCCAAGGCATAAGGCAGTGGAGTCAAAAATATGGGTCCAGTCCCAAAAATCTACTCAATATATTGAAGAGATATCATCAAAAGGCACATATATTTTTGTTTATTCAAAGATGTATCCATGCAAAGGAGCTGAATCAGTAGGATGAGTGTTACCCCCCCCCCCCTCTTCCCCCATAGAGGTAACTAATCTTGGAAAATTAAATCTTGATTATTTTAGAAATTTGGGAATTTCACTAATTTTCAAGTTTTTTTTCCCGATTTCTGAAAAAAACTGACAAATTCCAAATTTACTAGTTAACGGTGCGTATTTTTGTGACTGTCTCGATTTTCACAATTTTTTTTTTCTCCGAATATAAATCAAAGCGAATGAAACGTAGCCAAAGTAATACAGATTTTTTCGTCTTAGCCTTAAGTACACTAAATTTATGAATACATCACTTTGCATAGATAAATCTAGCATACTTATTATGAGATTCGTTATTGTCTATATTAAATAAACATAAGTATTTCCATTTTCATGACAAGCTGAGATCTTTGTCTAACCATTCAAGCGTACGAAATTTGTAGTATGCTTCATATGTTACTCCTACCAACAATAACAAATACTAGTAAAATAGTGTTAATAAAGAATAGTGATAATAACTATAGATATAATCAAACAGTTCGTGGTAACGAACTGTAAGTAAGGAGCGACCCGGCTCAATGGTAACCGAAACTCTAAAAAACGGAATTTTGGTACCAATAGATAGATCAAAAGAATCAGATTTTAATTCTCATTTCGAAAATATAAGCTTTATCAAGTTTAATCATACCCATCAAAAGTTATGCGCCTGAGAAAATTTGGCTGATTTTCGAAAAAAGGGGGAAAGACCCCCTAAAAATTATAGAACCTTAATGAAATTCACACCATCATATTCAGCGTATCAGATAACCCTACTGCAGAGGTTTCAAGCTCCTATCTACAAAAATGTGGAATTTTGCATTTTTTGCCAGAAGAAAGATCACGGGTGCGTGTTTATTTGTTGTTTTTTTTCCCAGGGGTAATCGTATTGACCCAGTGGTCCTAGAATATCATAAGAGGGCTCATTGGAACGGAAATTAAAAGTTCTAGTTCCCTTTTTAAGTGACCAAAAAAAAAATGGAGGGCAACTAGGCCCCCTCCAACGCTCATTTTTTTCTCAAAGTCACCCAATTAAAATTTTGAGATAGCCATTGTGTTTAGCATAGTCGAAAATCTAATAAATATGTCTTTTAAGATGACTTAATCCCCCACAGGTCCCAGGGGAAGGGCTGCAAGTTATGAACTTTGCCCATTGCTTACATATTGTATTGGTTATTGGGAAGTATACAGACATTTTCAGGAATAATTTTTTTGTGGTGGGGGGGAGGGGGGCTGGAGGTTGGGTTACTCGGGAGAATCTTTCCGTGGAGGATGTTTCTTTGGGGTAAGGGACATTTCTATGAAGGGGGCGCCGGATTTCCAAGCATTATTTAAAAAGCGATCAGAAATTAAATAAAAAAAAAACAAGTACTTCCAACTGAAAGTAAGAAGCAACATTAGAACTTAAAATGAACAGAAATTATTACGTATATGAGGGGGGACTCCCCCAAGTTTATGCTACGCTATTTACGCTACAGTTTTTTTTAGTGCTTTCAAAAGAGCTATCTATTCAAATTAAACGGCCTTTGTGATTCTGGGTTTTGATAATTTAAATTTTTTTAACTTTTAACTTAAAGAGCGTGGTATTTACTAAGGGGATAACCCCATCATATATGTAATAACATATAATTAATAAAAAAAAACAATAAAAAAAAAACAAGCGATACGGCTCAATAGTAAGCGAAACTTTTAAAAACGGAACTTTGATGTCAATAAATGTATCAAAAGAATGGGCTCATAATGCTGATTCTAAATATATGAATTTTGTTAAGTTTAGTATTACTCATCAAAGGCTACGAGCCTCAGAAAACTCACCTGATTTTTTAAAGAGGGGGAAACATCCCCTAAAAGTGAAAATTTTTTAATGAAAATCACACCGTCAGATTCAGCGTATCAGAAAACCCTATAAAATAGGTTTCAAGCTCATATCTGCAAAAATCTGCAACTTTGTATTTTTTGCCAGAAGTAAAATATACGAATATAGAAGTTCGTTACGTAAGTTAATTTGTAAATTACGTCCGAACCAAATTTAGAGACAGCCATTTAGCAAAAGAAAAGTAAAATTTTTATGCAAGTTTTGTTTACTTATTCAATGACGGTGAGCCAAAATAAAAGCTGTATTAACTAAAAAACAATCAGAAATTAAATAAAAAAAACAAGTTTTTTAAACTGAAAGTAAGGAGCGACATTAAAACTTAAAACGAAAAGAAATTATTCCGTATATGAAAGGGGCTGTCCCCTCCTCAACGCCTCGCTCTTTACGCTAAAGTTTGACTCTGTCTCACAACTTTATTTTTTAAAACAATAAAAAACTTTAGCGTAAAGAGCGAGGCGTTGAGGAGGGGACAGCCCCTTTCATATACGGAATAATTTCTGTTCGTTTTAAGTTTTAATGTCGCTCCTTACTTTAAGTTTAAAAACTTGTTTTTTTTATTTAATAAATAATAAAACAGTTATTTCTGGCAATACAATTGGTAGGAACATGTAACTCTCAGCCAATCACTAACCGCCAGCTCAGAAAAAAACAATCTTATACAAACGAGTATAGAATGTATAAAAGCGGGTACAAACAGGTATAGAATGTATAAAGGCGGGTATAGAATGTATCAAGATTGAATAAAATCAGAAAGAATCATTAAAAGATTATCAATTTCATACATGATTTTGGTAAGTCTATCCTGTTTTACCTCACGGCTGGGGGATGTAACTGAAATTTTTTCTGTGGGAGCGGCGAGTGGACTTAAAATTTTGTGTTTGGGAGAAGGGAAAAAATTATCCAATAGGCTAAAGACTTACTTATATAAGGATGTCCAGCTACTTCTCTCAGCATTCGGATCTCGTGCAAAACCTGATCTCGCACAGAGGTGCCGTCGGCTAGCGAGCTACTGATGTCTATTATCTTCACAGCGTAAGACTTTCCAGTTTCTTTCTCAACACATCTCCGCACTGTAGAGCTGACCCCTCTAAATAATAAAGGGAAAAACAAAAGAATCAAAGGACCTAACACATACGACAGGAAAAGCATGTCCTGACAACAAGTGATTTTTATTACCTGACAAGTGAGAGTGAGAGAGTTAACCAACACTGAAAGGGTTAGTAGGGTTTAAATAATAAACTTTTCTTCTTTTCCTTTTTTTTAGAGGAAATACATTGTTCAGACGGGAGCCGATTCCGAAAAAAAAACTTTTTCACATGCTGACCAATGGGCTGCGTTGCGCAAGTACCGATCTCCTGATTCACTGCCTTCGGCCGGAGGTGCAATGCATGGTTGAGGGGTAATCATCCGAAGCTTCCCCTGTTTTTACCCCAACTTTCTCCAGGTACCCATTCCGAGATGGGTCGAATCTGACTGAGCTTACAGAGTCACATCATTGCATGTATATATGCATGTATAATATATTATTAACTAATTAATAATGTATAGACAATACAGTCATCTTGATTGTAACCCTAAACACTTCACAATCATTGGCAGCGCTATCGCGCTGCCTAAGAAAAGAACGATGTGGGCACAATGTGTTATTTTTTTTCTCCATACCGGGGCACTTCGTATCGAAGGAGTTGTCGTAGAAACTTCAAAAAGGGCTCATTCGATTGGAAATTGGAGTGGCTAGTGCCCTTTTCAATAGTCGAAAGTGAGTAGAGGGCAACTAGCCCGGCGCACCCCACGCCCATCATTCGCCCAAACACATCCAATCAAAATTTTTAGATAGCCATTTTGTTCAGCGTTGTTGATTTCCAGATAGAAAATATGTTTTTGAGGAGGACACTCCCCCACAACCCTCGGGGCAAGGTTTTTAAGTTATGCCCTGAGGGCATACAGGAACGATGTTGGCACAATGTATAATTTATTTTTTTTTCCTTTAGAGCAGGGCACTTCATATGGAAGGGGCCAAAGTAGAAACTTCAAAAGGGGTTCATTCGATTAGAAATCGAGAGTTCTAGTGCCCTTTTTAATAGTCGAAAGTGATTGGAGGACAACTAGCCCCCCCCCCCCTCACGCCCATCATTCCCCCAAACACATCCAATCAAAATTTTGAGATATTCATTATGTTCAAAGTAGTTGAAAGTTCTGGAAGCTATGTCTTTTAGGATGATAACCCCCGCGGGGCCCTAAGTGCAAGGATTATAAGTTATGCCCTGGGGGCATTTAAAGTTATTATTGAAAGCTTTGATCGTATATACTTAAAAATGCTCATTCAATTGGAAATTGAAAGGGCTAGTGCCTTTTTTTAATAGTTGAAAATGATTGGATAACGACTAACTGCCCTCTCACGCCCACCATTTTCCAAAACAAATCCAATCAAAATTGTGAGATATCCATTTTGTTCAACGTAGTTGAACGTTCTGGAAATTAGGTCTTTTAGGATGATAACCCACTCAGAGCCCTCAGTGCAACTCAGTGACCTCAAACCTCGGTGCAAGGGTTGTTATTTATGCCCTGGGGACATATAAGGTTTATATAGAAAGCTGTTGTATAAATCATAGGCAGCACGATCGCGCTGCCTAAGTAAAGAACGGGGACACTCGAGAACGAGACAAGAAAAAGGGGATTAATAAAAGAGGCGGACATTCCTCTACAACCCCCAGGGCAAGGGTTTTAGTTATGCACTGGGGGCATATAAGAACGATGTTTTCACAGTGTATTGTTTATTAATTTTTTCCGTTAGACCAGGGAACCTCGTGTCAAAGAAGTTCTCGAACAAACTTCGAAATGGACTCTTTCAATTGGAAATTGGAGTGGCTTGTGCCCCTTTTAATAGTCGAAAGTGATTGGAAGGTGACTAACGCCCCTTCCACGCCCACCATTTCCCGAAACACATCCAACCAAAATTGTGAGATATCCATTTTGTTCAACGTAGTTGAACGTTCTGGAAATTAGGTCTTTTAGGATGATAACCCCCTCAGAGCCCTCAATGCAAGGGTTGTAAGTTATGCCCTGGGGGCATATAAGGTTTATATAGAAAGTTGTTGTATAAATCATAGGCAGCGCGATCGCGCTGCCTAAGTAAAGAGGAGGACACTCCCCCACAACCGTCAGGGCAAGGGTTTTAAGTTATGCCCTGGGGGCATATAAGAACGATGTTGGCACAATGTATTATTTATTAATTTCCTTTAGAGCAGGGCACTTCGTATCAGAGAAGTTGTCGTAGAAACTTCGAAAAGGGTTCATTAAATTGGAAATTGGAGTGGCTTGTGCCCTTTTCGATAGTCGAAAGTAATTGGAAGGCGACTAACGTCCCTTCCACGCCCACCATTCCCCCAAACACATCCAATCAAAATTTTGAGATAGCCATTTTGTTCAGCGTAGTTGATTTCCAAATAGAAATTATGTTTTTGAGGACAGTCCCCCCCAACCCTTAGGGCAAGGATTGTCAGTTATGCCCTGGGGGCATATAAGGTTTTTATTGAAATCCTTGTCGTAGAAACTTGAAAAGGGCTCATTCGATTGGAAATTCAAAGCGCTAGTCCCCTTTTTAATAGTCGAAAGTGATTTGAGGGCAACTAACCCCCCTCTCACGCCCAAATTTTCTCCAAACACATCCAATCAAAATTTTGAGATAGCCATGTTGTTCAACCTAGTTGAAAGGTTCGGAAATTAGGTCTTTAAGGATGACACCCCCCCCCTACAACCATTAGGGCAAGGGTTGTAAGTTATGCCCTGGGGCATATAAGGTTTTTATTGAAAGCGTAGAAACTTCAAAAGGGCTCATTCAATTGGAAATTGAAAGGGCTAGTGCCTTTTTTAATAGTTGAAAGTGATTGGAGAGCGACTAACGCCCCTCTCAAGCCCACCATTTTCCCAAACACATCCAATCAACATTTTGAGATATCCATTTTGTTCAACGTAGTTGAAAGTTATTAGCCTTATATATTGTTCGAAGTAGTTGAAAGTTCTGGACATTATGTCTTTTAGGATGAAAACCTCCTCAGAGCCCTCAGTGCAAGAGTAGTAAGTTATGCCCTGGGGGCATATAAAGTTTATATAGAAAGTTGTTATAGAAATTTCGTATAGGCTCTATTTGATTAGAAGATGAAATTGCCCTTTGGAATAGTTGAAAGCGAGCGGGGAGTAATTCGCCTCCCTCTAACGCCGACTGTTTCCCCAGAAACAGTCAATCAATGTTTTAGAGATAGCCATTTTTTTCAACGTAGTTATAGAGTCGTTATTAAACATCAAAGGAGCACATTCAATTCGAAATTGAGAGGGCTAGTGCCCTTTTCAATAGTCGAAAGTGACTGGAGGGTAACTAACCCCCCTCTCACGCCAACCATT
Organism: Artemia sp. Qi Xiang Cuo; assembly: GCF_049724085.1. Lineage (NCBI taxonomy): Eukaryota > Metazoa > Arthropoda > Branchiopoda > Anostraca > Artemiidae > Artemia > Artemia sp. Qi Xiang Cuo. The sequence continues at coordinate 48,509,346 of NC_142810.1, forward strand.
CCTCCAAACCCAAATATAATATTCCAAAATATCATGGTCACTTTTCCGATAATGTATTCCATCCAGCCACCCCCACCCACCGATGTATATATTTCACATAGGGTAATATGCCATATACCATTGAATTTTTTACCCACCTCAAAAAGCCAAGGATAGAAATTAATAATTAGTTAAATTAATTAGCAATAATCTTTAACAACCAATTAATAATTAAAATATCCTTATTTCTTTAAAGCTTATCCTATATTTTTACCACCCATGGAAGATACCCCCCACCCTACTGTGGGCCCTTAGAATTCAAATAAAGGAAACTGATCAGCGGATTAAAACTTATCAGATCAAACTCAAGCCTGACATATCAAGTATTTACTTCATAGCTCGACTCACTGAAGAAACAGAAAAAGAGTCATTCAATAAAGCTGTCAAGTCTTGATCGCACATCAACTAGCATTCAAAGGAATTAGCAAGAAAAAGATCCAGTAATGCAACTGCTCTTGAGCTTACTAAAAATGTAATTTGACCTCATTATCTTAAATATTTTATTAAATCAAAGAGATATCCTAAGATCGTTCAATGTAGAATTACATTAATGAACATATTAATATATAACATATTAATATATGTAAAACATATTGACACAAAATGTTAATATTAATATTTACCTCCAAATCAAACTACATTTGAACAAGACCATAAGTAAAATTTGTTTAATACTATATTTTGAAAAAATACATTTTAACTTTGCTTCTTATTTTTATCTGTTGACATAATATGAAGTACCTACAAATATATGCATAAACATGTATCAATATGTTAACATATTAATATATGGACATATTAATATTGTTAAATTTTAATATAGTATAGTACATTTAGGCAACTAGTCTGGGACCAAGCAAGCAGATGGATGGGCTTGAAAGGCCTAGGAAGAGCTTACAGGAACAGATTTAAAGGGAGTCAGAATTTCTCAGGGGGGAGGGGCAATGAGTGAACCGGGGGGCGGGGCATTGAATGGGTAGAGGAGGAGCATCTACAGCTTTGTGTCATGATGAATTGTAAGTGGTATTTAATCAAAATAATAAAGTAGTAAAAGATGAATAATGCTGCAAAAGTGAATATTCAAATTAAAATAATAAAAAAAAACAGGCAAAACAAGAAAACTTGTTTTCACTTCAATATATGATGTAAATGTGTAAGGTGAATATGTAATGTGAAATTCAATATGTTGAAAATCAATAAAGCAAAGCAACTCCACACAGAGTAATCTTGCAGAGAAGAGAAAATTCACCTAGCTTTGGTCAAGAATTATTAGAACATCTGAATTTGCATTCTAGGATTATTAACATCCACTTAGATCAGTATTTTTTCTTCTTTTTTGCCCTAGATTTCAATTTTTCATTATTATTATTTTGAAAGCAGAAACACTGCAAAATTGTGAAAAGATATAACTGGAAAAACAAAACAAAGGAAAAAAGAGAATAAAATAACTGTAAACAGAATAGTAGAATAACAAGAAAGGAGAATCGTGCAATAATAATGAAGAAACAACTTTATAAGTCTTACCTACTCACCTTCCAAGGACTTCTTTTGGTTCATATTTGGTATAGAATCCTGAAAAAAATTATAACCACTATTTTAAAATGTTGATACTAGTCGACCTGATTTGGTTTAAAATGTGACAATATATATATATATATATATATATATATATATATATATATATATATATATATATATATATATATATATATATATATATATATATATATATATGAATCTTGATTGTATGATACCAAATAAGGCCTGAATTACGACTTAGAGATTGCCATGTAGACACCATTAATTATTCTGCCTTTATTAATAAAGTTTTCCCTATACCAGCAAAAGCAGAAAAAAGGTCAGAAGGAGATTAACACACAATTGTTCTGGCCTGATAAATTCATTATTGAGCTAAAATCTCTGAGCATTTGCATATTTATTAAAAAAAAATTGTCAGACTCAGTTTCCAGCAAGGAAAATACCAGCAAGCAAAGTCCTTCTATCCGCATAGTGTGTAGGTAAATATGTGAATATAACTAATTTAAGTAGTATATGCTAGCTTTAGCATATAGCACATCTTGAACAGGTTTGCAAAATCCGGAGAGGATGAAATCCACAGTTGGTATATACTACACTCTGTTCCCATATTCAATCAGACAGTTTTTTTTCTTCCAAAAGTTGTGTTCAGTTTCAAAACGTTTTTCTCAAGAAACTTGGAAACAAGCTAAAGCAACATTTATGAGTACGCAATCACCATAATCATTGATGCACAAACACCCAGCACTTACTAGGGGGAAGACTAAGAACTTCTCCCAGAGGAGTTGGAGGTGGTAGAAAACACAAGAGTGAATACTATACAATGTTCAAATTTAGCTTGAGGGATGAGGTCCTTTCAATGGATCTTATGAAATTTCACGCATTATCAAAACAAATAACTTTTTATATTATTTATTGGTAATTTTGAAGATAATAGGTAGTGCTTCTATTTATCAATAGGTTAAAGAGCAATACAAAAATAGATCCTTTGTTTTGCTTTAAGAACCCCAATTAGAACTTAGCTTGTTTGTGAAAGAAGCTGAATCCTGAAGATGTCAAACGTAGATTTGGCCCTTTTTTGAAACACTTCATTGTTGTATTTGCAGAAATTATCTAATATTTTCCCATCAGACCATATGTGCGAGGGGGAGGGGGGGTCACCTTGGAAAAACCTGTTGTCTAAAGATACATTGTTTTAGTGTTATGACTCCTTCGCCCATACCCTCTCAAGGCTGAACCTTTCTTTGCCCATGAACCAGGTTAAGCTACTTTACATAGTTCCAACCTTTAGGGGGAGGGGGGCAAAAAGTGAGAAAAGGGAATTTTAAGTTGACTATTGAGGCAAGTTTTAAGATGCATTGTTTTGGGCCAATCTCAGTGGAATCTCCTCCCATGTACTGACCAAGTTAGCAGTTATGAAGTGACTTGTTGACATACCCCACATTTTAAATCAAGTGGCCGTCAAATGAGATATCACTAAAATCTGTGAGGTTTTCTAAGTCCTGAGTATTTGGGATATTACTCTGTAGGTCCGTGTTCAGACCTATCTACTCGTGCATACATCTTATAAATTCCATAAAAAAATCAAAATAATTTCTGCTATATGTCTGAATATTGTGGGTTGTGTTCATACACTTGAAGAAATAACATGGCACTTTAAGATTCTTTCAGAAGTTAAGCAGGGCTAAATCCTATCAATGCTGCTGCTCATCATATGAATTGACTATACATTAAGATATAGAACCACTGAAAGTATCAGCCTCAATGCAGATTGCAAGCAACGCCTCCAACAACTCTTTGGTGAAATCAACACATAGGGCCCAAAATCCATGCCAACCAAACTATGTGCATGGTGACTCTAAACCCAATCATTTGAGGTTTCCAGATTTCAGGCTTCAAACCTGATGATGTGAAATATACTCAAAAGGTGAAAAGGTCATGTCAAGAAACTGAAGTGTGTTTTCTTCGGTACTATAGCTACAAAGCCCAAAAGAAAAGACATTGACCCCTCCTAAGGTCTGTATATTCAGCTTTTCTTCAGATACACATATCTATTTGATGTCATCTATAATGTATACATGCCCTGAGAACCATCCAGGAATCTAATTTAACACACCATAACCCACAAAGACACAGAACCGTTCCTATGGGGGGCGGGCAACTGCAGTAGTTGCCCCAGGCACTGTGGCTTGTGGGGGCACCCCGGCTGGGGAATTACCCACTTTGATTCAGTTTTTTTTGCATATATTTGAGTTGGGAGTGGGGAGCTGTAATTAATTTTTCCTTGGGCCTCACCAAACCTAGGAACAGTTCTGCAAAACCATTAAACTTTATTGGCAAATAATATTATCAAACATGTATCCAAGAGATAGTAGAATCTATAATGTACATTCTTCAAGATTTCTTCAGGAAATAGACATCATAATTGATGTGATGCACATCTTTACACGGTAGATAGATAATGTGTCAATACAAAAGCCTATGAATGAGTTATTCAATCTATCAATTTAATCAAATGATTTAGCCAGTTTCAAGTGTACTGTTGTTTTTAAATTTGTTTTGAGGTTGTGTTCTACTTTTCAATTTCACCCCAAAATACAAATTTAGTCCTTTCTGGATTGTGATAGCAATTTTTTTGAAATAAATACCATATAAGAAAACAATTCCAAAGTGTGATTAATACATCAAACAGAATCTATTCAGCAGAAAAAATAAATTGCTGAAAAATTGAAGAAAGATATTACCCTAACTTCATTGACTGATTTACGAGAGGGGGCTTTCTTAACTTTCCAACAGGAAAAAGATTGTCTGAAACATAGTATAATAAATAGCTCATCCAGTACAAATTATATCCTGAACACCAAACGTCAAATTTCGAACTGCATTTCACTGGTAAAAAAAAATTAGAAAAAGCAAGTATTGTCTTGAAATACCAATCATTACCTTATTTTAGGATTCACCTTTTCTAAATAAGATGGCTTTTTAAATACGTAGTACTGCAATGTAAAAATTTGATTATATCCTATTAGAGAGTTGAAACATAAGTTTTATTAAAAAAAGAAAAAGGAGATTTAACCCTTCAAAATGAATTACACAGTGGAATTATTTCAACATTCTGGAAATTTACTTGATTGCAATCCTAATCCTTAGGAAACCCCCAGTTCCTGATTCAATGTCCCTTTACTAAACCAAACTATTTTTTCAATAATTTTTTGCTAAGCATTCTTTCCTTTAGTCACAACAAGCATTGCAATTATATGTTTATCTGCTCGTTTTATAAAAAGAGAGGCAAAGTTAAATGTCCTGGATCTCAAGCCTTATCTCAGGTTATCAAAAGAAGATCAAAGAGGAAAACATAGAGGGAACTCATTCAAATCAATGCCATCAATTGGAAAGAATCCCCCTCCCCAGATTTTGGAAATTACCTTTTTTGTGGGGTTATTTCCTTAAAAATACCTTTTGGTTTTATAGAAAAAAATGACAAAATTGTCCCCTCTCTTAGGTTTTGAAAAATATATGCCCCCCCCCCCGCCTGAATGTTTGTGAAAAGATGCCACCAATTCCAATGGAAGAAACCAGATGTAGGAACTTTAAACAGGACATGTTCCAAAAGGATAGAAGGAACATAATGAAGTAAACATTTTTTATTTTTTTTAATAACAATCAAATGTAGCATAAAAACAAAAGTACAAGAAATATTCAATTCAAACTTTTTATTTCCTCCGAAAACGAAGAGTAAAAAAAATAAATAAAAATAATAACCGCTAATCAACAGGCCATAAAATTATTTTAAACTATATAACAACAAATACGCAAAGGGCTTTAATCAAAATTACCACACAAATTAACACTTCATTCAATAGATAATAAATTAACACTTCACAAATTAACACTTCATTCAAAAATTAAATCAAATAAAATAAATTAAGCTTCGTTCACAGCTCTATATAAATTATGAGAAAAAACGTTTAATTTGGATAAAAAATTCTTTTGCTTTTTCTCCAAAACATCAACAGGGTTTTTTATTTTATATGCATTCATTAAAAACGTATTTGATTCAGATTTAGAAAAGCGGCAAAGGAACTTAGCAAAATTTAAAAATGTGGTTTTTACTTGCGCAATATTACTAATTCTAAAAAACGGGAGAAGCGATTAAAAAAACTAAAATTTGAGGCAAAGCGACTGTATTATATACCCGAGCCAGTGATTTCCGAGAAAGAAGATCGCGAAGACAAATTACTGCCCCGAAACTAGATGCTATTCTACTTTTAACTGCTTTAGAAATAGAAGCACGGCATAGAGCTAAAGTTGGTCCATAAGGCACACCAAGATATAAAAAAGATTCCAAAGGTTTTAAAATACTATCATAAGTACGGACAGAAATTTCTGAATTGACGAGATCATTAGCCTTAGGACCAAGAATTAAAAACTGACACTTTTCAGGGCGAAAACGAAGTCCATGCTCACTAAAAACCTTTGCTAAAAAATCTACATTTTTTTGAAGTAACTTAAGTGATCGGCTCAAAAGGAGTAAATCATCTGTGTAAGCAATCCACAACAGAACATAACCTTTACCATTAATGAAAGTCAACTGAATTTGATCAATTAGCCCCGAAACAGTTATATTGAAAATCAAAGGAGAAATAATACTTCCTCACCTCAGCCCCCTACATAACTTAACATGATACTCACTAAACTGATTCTTCCACTTAATACGAATACGAGAGGAGCCATACCACTTTTTTAAAACCAAAACTACTGGTAGTGGGACATTATTCTTCAGAAGCGCAGTCATAGCCCAAGAATGGATAATTGAATCATACACTGCCGCAAAATCTAACGCAAGTGTATAAACTCTATCCCATTGCTTACAAAAGGATATTATTCTTGAAAGTAGGGTATGAGCAACATCCATGCTTAGACCCTTGCGGAACCCAATTTGATTCAGGCCTTGGTTACAAGACTCCAAATACTTTAATAAAACTAACTAAAAAGCTTTGCTAATCTGACACGAAACAGTAATCGGCCTGTAATCAGAACATCGATTCTTATTCCCTCCTTTTTTGAAAGGGGTGAAGTGGTAGCACGATAAAAGCTAGTTGGAAGAACTCCAGAAGAAAGAATAGTAGTAAAAAGAGTAGCGAGGAGAAGGATTGCTTTGGGGGATGCCCATTTTATATGGTTTGAATGTATACCATCATGATCAAAAGAATGCTTACTTTTCAGAGCTTTAATTGCTACCGTTACATCATCAACAGAAACAGATATTTTACTATTTGGGCGGGGCTTTGAAAATTTCTTCCGATAATAAAGAGTCAAGTAGTGATTCAACTGCCACATCACCAGATGAAAAAACTTGATTATAATGAGTTATCCAATCATCTAGTTTCAGAGAACTATTAGAATCTGGTGAACAATTATTATTACAACGTCTAGAATTAACAAACTCCAAAGCTCATTCTTATCACTAGTAATCCTTGATGAAATTTCATCTTAAATAAATCTACTATGCAAACGCAACTCGACCCAAGAAACGCGTTTAGTTAATTTGATACCATCATAAAATGGTTCCGATCGTGTTTTTACTGTGCACTTCGAACGGTAACAAGCTACAGATGAATTCTTTTGACTTTGCTTTAAAATCAGGTTAAGGTTCCAACCTAAAACACGAGATCCACGACGGAAAGAATCAGTTCTAAATGCTCTATTAGCCCCAACTTTTAAACTATGAACAATCAAGGTAAAATAGATCCATATCAATTTGATCAACATCCTTAGAATAATTTACAATTATTTTAGCTAAAAGTACATCTGATTCTTCATGATATTTGCACATTTTTTCCCGATCCCAGATCATTTTATTTACAATTTGACTAGAACAATGGATAATTTTAAAAGATGGAATTTGAATATTTAAATGAAAAGGAAGGTAAAAATGGTCACTAATAGGCATATCCAACCTAACATGAACAGGCTGTGGTCATAACACTGCATTAGAAACCAGCACATGGTCTAGATTAGAGCAAGAACCAGAATTATGGACATACGTAAAATCTGCATCTTTTGAAACTATAGTAAAAACCGAAAACAAAGATAAAAGAGCGGAGGAGCGGACATCAGAGATAGCAATGTTGCAGTATTGCAAATAAGCCACTGGAAATATGATGGAACTTTCGCCACAAATCGCGATAATTCTAAACATGCAAAATTGAAATCAAAATCCGAATCAATAGTATGATAATTTGTTGGTAAATAGCACGAAAAAACAATAATCCCTGGGATTTGAACAGCAACAAAATAACGATCAAAGGCAAACACTGAAACTGGAATATTCTCTCAAATAAAAATGCAAACGCCTCCTGATGGGCGTCCACCTGTAGGTGTAGCTGGAGATATAAAACACTTAAACTGCTGCGACAGGCTCGAAAGAAGACTAGTAGAGTGGTCCAGAAGATGATGCTCTTGCAGACACAAAATATCCAGATCGCGCAGCATAGAATGCAATACAAGTCGTTTATTACCAAAATCATTCAGATTCAGAGATATAATCGTTGCACTAATCACTTTTTATTCTTTGCAACTTTTTTGGTTAACCGTTTGCAGTGAAAGCTAAATCCAGTATGCTCATGAGATCCACAATGGAAGCAACAAGGTTCATTCTGGCAAGGGTTGTTCCTGGAATGAGAGTGTCCTCTACCAAGCCACTTGAGACAACGTTCCATGCTAGAGCAGCCTGACGATATATGCTCTAGCGACCCACTTTTGTAGCACATTCGCGGTAAAAACTTATAATCAGTAAGCCGGAAATGTTCCTAGCCAATGTGAATCCCATGACGCAAATAATGAGACGTGGCCGTCACCGAACGGAAGTATACATGATATGATTTCGAAACACCAATGCGCTGTATCTCTTCGATACCTTGGTTAGAAGCACACACACTCTCTGGATTGATCGGAAAGTCCACTCGTGATAATAAACCGACAATTCTCGATTTGCGAACCTCAGTTTTACCGACCTTTTCATTAAAACAGGCTTTCAAGTTTTCGGCGTTTTGTCTTTTCGTATGAATGACCCATTTCTGTTGCTGGGATCCTGATTCCTTAGAAATTGAAATCCGCACTATACCATCAGCTCCATCCAACGATTTCAGAAAAGCTTCACGCTTTAAGGGATCATCACAATCTTGTGGTGGTGAATCTACTACAAGACCCTCTGTTTCTGACTCGTTATTCAGCGGAGGCCAGGATTTATCATTGAGTTTTTCTTTATTTATACAGCTCAAAACCTCAATCTGTACTCCGTCACAACACTCTTTCACCAAAGCAGGAGTCTCTGCTACCTTACTTGTGACGTAATCAAGTTTATCAATTATGCTAAAAAGATGCCGGTCCCAGGTTTGAATGGCACGGCTAAAGTGAGCATTTTGATCCGTATCTATCACAGGTATCGCATCACTTGCAGTCATAACGAATTAAAGATTTGGCAAGCGAGGGGTTGCATCCTCAGAAATAAGGATGTCTAAAATATCCTGTGACAGGCTTTGCTTAGCAGAGGGGCCGCGACGTGCAAGGAGTTTATGCGTGGGGTTCACTAGAGATGTTAGGAGGCTTCTAGCTTGATCAAGATGATCATTAGAATAGAAGTTTGTACACGAAGATATACAGGAGGCAGACGAAATTCCTGACTGTAGACAGTGCCGGAAAAAAACTTAAAACTGGTGAATAAACAAGAGTCTCTGAAGGAGGCGGGATCTGTGGGGAAGCAGGTTTATCAACAAATTACTCGCAGCAGTCAGAGCACTCATATATTATAATACTGTCTTTCTCAATGCTCTGGAGAATTTCACAGTGGTTATGGCAGAGGCGACCACAACCCCCAGCAGATGTGTTGCAAATAACTGTTCCTCTGGTTGCGAGGCTGAGGCTCTCATTGCAAACTTTGCACCCTGTCTTGTACAACTTATCAGAAGTCACGGCAGCCATTTATCAATTAATAACAATAACATATAAATATTGACTTGGTACTATGCACTAAGGAAATGCAAGGGGGCTACCCCAAACCACTACCCCACCTTTGCCTGAGTAAAACTATTACCAGATAAAATCTCTGCTTACGGAAGGTGTTCTCCTCAGTGATCTTATATCCAAAAATAACAGTTCATAAACGTTCATAAATCTATCACCGCGGATCGCGCCAAAATTCATTTCATTTCACATAGCATCCTCCTTTGCGCAATTTAATTTACTGTAATTTATTTCAAACTTAATCCTTATTCCAAAATAAGTCACTGAATTAAATTCAAGCTCAAGCAGTGAATTAATGAATATCAATAATCTAGGTTAAGTTCAGGTCAATTCACCAAAAGTTGACTGTTATTTATTACAAACTAAGTCACTGAATTAAATTCAAGTTCAAGCAGTGAATTAATGAACATCAAAAAACTAGGTCAAGTTCAAAGCAAGTGAATTAATACTGGTTGAGAGCAGGCTTTAAAGTTCAAGAAATCCAAAAAAGATGTTTTCACTTGGGAGACTGAATCATGACTGGCAGAGAATACACTGGCAGACAAGGAGAGGCACTAGAATAAAATGAAATAATTGACAGCATTTTTTCTCTAAACGAACTTGAATTCTTATACTTTAGGGCAATTCCATGTTGGATGGAAAAATTGTTTATACAGTAATTACATATCTTCATAATCTTTTGTGTCTGCAACTTACATTGGTATTACTTCTATAATTTTAGTGTCCTGCAAGTCAAACTATCATTACTTAAACCAAAAAAAAAAAAAAAAAAAACATTTTTTATGTGGTCCTAGCTGTTTCATCCTTTTCTAATATACCTGCCTTAGCTCTGACATAAAAATGTAAATATTTAACTTAATTTTGGTTAGCATTTACTTTTCTATGACTCTAGTTTTGAAAACACAATACAGTAGAATCTAGATGATAGGCTTTTTACTTGTTTAAAAAGTGGCAAAGCCTTCTGTGTCTTCTATAAACTCAACATTTGGTTTGCAATTAGAAGACACGGAAGGCTTTGCCACTTTCACTGGAAATTGGTTTTACATTTGGGCAAGATTAAAGAAGAAAATTTACATCAAAAACTTTGAATGAACTGTGTCAGTGAACTCTCTCTGAAAACAATCAAGTTAATAATCTGGAAGCTCATTATGTTGAGAATGACCCGAAAAATTATTTATTTGGTTGCATATAAATATGTAAGTTTAAATTTTATTGTTTTAGTATTTCTACTGAAGACGGTCGCTGTATGTATGACCGAAATATTTTGACTTTTGTAACTGTTTTTTCACTGTCTAAATAAATGGATTTATCCCCATTTGAAAGTTTATTTATTCGTCTTAGAACGGTAGTTTGGTCTAAGAAAACAACACCTAAATTAAAGGTGTCATGTCAAAAAAATTAGGTGGGCTTTTTTTCCAAGACCACACTGCCTTTCTATGATGAAAAAATAATGTTCAATTGGGGATTAATCCATTTATTAGACAGCAAAAACATATACTGTTGAATGAAACAGGCTGTAAGTACTTAATAGGATAAAAGTTCTAATATGTTAGTTTAAATTTTAATGCTTTAGTATTTCTGCTGATGACAATTGCTGCATATCTGGTCAACATATCCAGACTATTGTATCTGTTTTCAGTGACTAATAAATGGACTTATCCCTATTTGAACATTTAATTGTTCATCTACTGTTGACTGTCAGTGCATTCAAAATATTTAGCATTGTTTATGGCTAAGATATTCAAATTAATCACAGTCTTTTCTAGAAAATTTGACAAAGTCAATGGTAAAACAATTCAATATCTGGATGGTATAGTACAGATTTTAAAGCAATGTAGGCGTTTTAAGTGGTGATTAGCTATCAGACTACTGGTTATTTTACACAATTCCTTCTAAAAACATTCAAAGCTTGAAATAGGGCACTAACATTGGGAGTATTCTAGTTTGGCAGCTCTACAGAGGAAAACAGTCTAGTTTACTTATTTTATACTTTTTATAAGTATCATATTTGCATAGTTGACAATGCATCCCCCCCCCCCTGGTAGTCCCAGATATAGCCTTACGATATTTAAAAAACTGTAAGAAAACTCTAAACAAAAAGGTCTAGAGTAGGGGCTATTGCAAAGGAAACATGACAAGAAAACAATCCTTATTATTTAAAATTAAGTTGGAATTATGCTTCAGATAAAAAGCTTGGCAGATATTCAGTTACCCAGCTAGTTCAAAATGGATGTAAAATTTATGATCCCCAGGCAATAGCTAATTCCCATAGTTATCATGTTACTATTAGTAGAATAAACCTGAAAACCTTCCTTAAAACTTGAACCCAAGCAAACGAGTTGGACCAGATGGCATTCACCCTCAACTTCTAAAAGAGGGACATGCTAAACTGTGTTTTCTATTTACCCAGCTTTTCAAAAGTCTCTATATTTAAATTGTATACCTTTATACTGGAAGATATCATATATTACCCCAGTTCACAAAGGTAGTAATAGAGACCAGCAGTCAACTACCAATCAATCAGTATTACCTCTGCTATTGGAAAATACTTGAAATTGCAGTCAACTCTATAGTTATTTGAGATCTGACTCAAGGTAAGCTGTTGTCTCCATGCCAGGATGGTTTCTCTTCCACTCAATTGGTTGAGACCAACCTTATCAATCCATGTGTCACTGAACTTATTGCCAAGGGTTTCTAGTAAACACTATTTTGCTGGAGTTAACAAAACGAATTGATAAGGTGTGCCAGAGAAGACTGTATTAAGCTAGAAGCTACTGGTATTAATACAGATACTATTGACTGAGGTTTTTCCTATGTAATAGAAAACAAACAGTAAAAGTATTTGGGGAAAACAGGCAAACAATCACTAGATGGCAAACATCTTTTCAATAGATGTTTCCCATCCTTATATTAGTCCCTTAAATTAGTGATTGGATTTAAAACTGAATAGGTAGCCATTATGTTATTAGGTCCAAGGTGCAAAATACAGCATTTGCTTGTATTGAACTGGAAAATCCAGTCTTGCATCCAATGTAGCCTGTCTAGATCTTGTTGGATTTTATGTGGGTTAGCAATTCCAAAAAGTTTGGCATCATCAGCAAACAAATGCATATTGTTATCCACATGATTGGAAATATTGTTGATATACATCAGGAAAAGTGTTGGGCCTAATACAATTCCCTTCAGTACCCCTCATTACTATGGCCTCATCAGAGTAGATTGACAGGCCCCTTGTCTCAAACAAATGGACTTTCTGCTTGCAATTAGTGAGGAAATTCATCAGCCAGGCTATCAGGGACGTGTCAATACCAGCAGCAGATAATTTCAAGAGCAGTCAACTATGGGGCACTTTGTCAAAGGCCTTAGCAAAGTCTAAAGTAAACTTCAAAAGTAGTTTAGCCTCTACAGATTTTGATACTAGGTCATATCACAGTCTGTTTTGAGAATTTTTTTTATTTTGTTTGTATTAGTTGTTTTTGTGACCTATGTTTTCATAGTGTGTTATTTACATAGAATTGTATGTTTGCATTATGTTGTCATAGCGTGTTTCAGCACTGTCATAAATTATTATAATGTTTAGTGCAGCAATTTTTGGTAAAATTCTAGTTTAGCTACTCTTTGATATCTTGAAAAGGGGTTAAGTTAGGAAAATAAAACTTTCAGTGATTGGTCTGCAGACTAAAGTAGGTCCCAGGAAGGTATTTTGAAGTACCTACCACAACTCCTTCTCTATATAGCAATTAACTGGGAGTTCTACGAGTTCTATATAGCAATTAATTGGAAATGAATCCATGGAAAGACCAATAAAGAAACTTCTAAAAACTTTCAGAAATGGTCAAACAAAAAGACAAACAAGGATGGACAGAAAACTAGTAAACAGGTAGCAGTCTACATTAGCTAAAATAACCTATGTTTAAAATAGGCTGTGCCTATATACCAAATAAGTTTCTAAAATGACAGAGGATGCATGGCTTGGCGTTATGTTAAACTCACACATGTATGCTGTCACCAAAAAATTCTGTTTCTGCAGGAATTATACAACTGTTTTGCCAATACATCAGTATTTGTGAATTATTCACATCCATACTTAAAATTTTTTTATAGTAACTAAATTTGAATTTCAACACATCTTTTGTGAAAGCATTTTAAGTGAATGAATATGCTTTTTGTATGCAACAAAGTACCAAGAACATTTTTACATGAGGCTTCTCAAAAATTGCCCGGATGTCAGAAAAAAACTTCAAAATATTGTTACTGTTATTATAACTAAAAGAAAAGAGTTGAGAAATGAAAAGTGTTCTAGAGGCCACAGCCTTGAAATAAAAGTTAGTTTTCATCATTATAATTGCATTTAGACCCCAGTGCATCAACCAAACACCATCAACAAGAGGCCTGGTTGACCACCTCCAAAGTTTTACAATGCTGCTGCCAGCACACCACACATACACCAACACCAGCAGAGGTGGTGGCATTTGGCTGATTTTGAATTAATTTTGCAGCAATTCTTTATTATGTCAACCACAAAGTCAGAGCTTTTCTTTTCTTGTGTGGTTAAGTATTTCAATTTTCTTGATTAGAAATCAAGAAGGGCTTGCACTGCCCCTGAGTTTTTGGGGATTTCCCCAAAAATAATTGGTTCCCCATATCCCTGAAAATCACCCAATCACGGTGCCACCTCTAGTGATATATCACTAGTGACTATCCCTGCCAAATATTACTTTGTATGCTATAATTCTTCACTACTCTCTTGTTCTTTAATTATCGTGTCTTGTGTTACTTTGCATATAAACCAGACAGATACAATTGCAACATACACTGTTCTACATATGTTGACAAAAGTATCATCTTTATGAAACTAAATAAAAAACAAAATTTTTAACTGAAAGTAAGGAACAACATTAAAACTTAACATGAACAGCAATTACCCTGCACATGAAAGGGACTGTCCCCTCCTCAACACCTTGTTCTTTAAGCTAAATGTTTTTATTGTTTTTAGAAGTATAGTGGTGAAAAATATTCAAAATTTAGCATAAACAGCAAGGTGTTGAGGAGGGGACAGCCCCATTCATATATGGAATAATTGCTGTTTGTTTTAAGTTTTAATTTTGCTCCTTAATTTCAGTTTAAAAAAAACTTGTTTTTTATTCAATTTCTGAACGTTTTTTAACTAATGCAGGTTTGATTTTGGCTCACCATCCATGAAAAATTAAAACACAATTTGCATATTAGCTACTCTTTGATATCTTGGAAAGGGGTTAGGTTAGGAAAATGAAACTTTCAGTGATTGGTCTACAGACTAAAGTAGGTCCTGAGAAGGTATTTTGGTAAAGTTCTACCAAATCATATTATTGAGTTAGAAATAAAGTGAATACACCATTTGATGCCTTTTTTATACTGATAATGAATATAATAATTATTTCTTTTGGAAATGAATTTCCGCCCCCCCCCCCTATATATACCAAAACAAAACCTGAAATGGCATATATAGGGGGGGGGCTGAAATTCATTTACGATAGAAATGATTATTATATTTGTAATCAGCATAAAAAAAAGGCATCAAATGGTGTATTCACTTTTGTTCTAACTCAATAATATGATTGGGTAGAACTTTACCAGTATTTGAAGTACCTACCACAACTCCTTCTCCTTCTAAAGGGTCCTGACCTTTGATGATCTTTAAAAATCTTTGTGTAATAAAAGTGAAACCTTGCACAAATAGAACTTCTGCTTAAATTAAGTACAACAAAACTGTTTTCAGCTTCACACCTTTTCTCAATCCCAATTTATGAGGTTTCAAAGATTTACAAAAACATTTCCGAAATTTAGAAATAACCCATTGATGTGGCCTAAAATTCTACTCAAACAACAGGAATTGCATTTTCAGAACTAAAACTAGAGAAAAAGAAACTGGTAACTGAAAATTGAGGTAAAATGCTGTTCTGTCAAAGTATCAATAGGTCACCTGTCAAGTAGACAAATGTCTAAAGTCTTAGAAATCAGGAGAGAATGAACATGAAAGCCTGGCAATAGCTTCCCAGAGTATGTTTTTGGCCCTGGATTCTTTAATGAAAGTTTGATTTTCCTAATCTAACCCCTTACTAAGATAGCACAAATTAGCTACACTAGAATTGTAGACATTTTTTGGCACTTCTCAACAAGTGCATGGAGAAATATATAATATTGGCTATAGCCTATATTTGGGTAAGGTTAGGTTAAAACTGATTTTGCAAGTAGGCTATTGAGAAAGAGCATAAAAAAGGCATTGAGTTGTAGGCTAGCCTGTGTTCACTTTATTTGTAGGTCATAAATGTAAACTGCTCTATTTTTACCTATACCTTACTATTTTACACTTTTATAAATAGCCTATACTAATTGCATAGGCTAGCTGACAATGGGCCTCTCCATTGGTGGTCCTAGATATAGTCCTAAGACATTCACAAAACTAAAAGAAAACTCTAAAACAATGAAATACTTGCTTTGTAACATGCAGCATTTATCTATTGATCAGTTTATTATATTTCCTTGCATTATGAACACTTATGCTGGGCAAAACTGGATTTCACTAAGTAAAGACTAGGCTACCCATTATGCAGCATATCATGAGATGAAAAATAACAAAGACAAAAATTGCCAAATAAATTATTAGGACTATAATATATGGGACCATAAATGTGAGGTATATGGTCAGTAGGCTAGGCCTACATAGACACAAATGTGATTAGGAAGAGCATTAATTAAGGAATCTAATGGTTCTACTTTTGGTAAATATTTACCAAATCATATTGAGGCTGAATAGATACAGCCTATGATCTCATCTTTATTCCATTTTGGCAGGTCTAGTCTGTGTTGGAAACCAGTTCAAGTATTCTACAACAAGTAAAGAGACATATTGACCTTTGGCAACGTCCTGATCAGGAAGAGAGTCATCAAACATATCACGAGCCATTTTTCATTTGGTTATGGGAATTCCTGAACTTCCTGATTTACTTAGGCCAGTGAGCAGTGAGTCATATTTGAACTCTTCTGGTGAAACGGATTGTATTATAGAAATTATTACAACAACAAAGACATATTCATATTGAAATTTTTATTTCGATAGTCTCTCCTACTTGATCTATATAGGAACAAATGTTTGTTAATACGGTTATTTTCGTATTTTTGGTTTAGTAAAGCCGCGTCTACATTTGACAGTTTTTTGGAAAACTGGAACGGAAAACTGTTAATCTGGATAGTTTGGCGTTCTTGAGGCTACAACCTTAAAATTGGTCTTCTTCATCATAATTGCATTTAGACCCCGGCGCAACGACAGAACGCCGTCAACGAGAGGTCCGGTTGACCGCCTCCGAAGTTTTACAGCGCCGCCAGCCCGCCGCACACGCACCGCCACCAGCAGAGGCGATGGCGTTTGGCTGACTTTGAATTAATTTCGTTGCAATTCTTTATTACGTCAACCGCAGTCATAGCTTTTTTTCTCGTGTGGTTAAGTATTTCGACTTTTTTATTAGAAATCAAGCAGGGCTTGCACTAACCCTGCGTTTTAGAAGATTTCCCCGAAAATCTATATGTCACCCCGAAAAAAATTTGGTTCCCCGAAAATCACCCAAGCACGGTACCACTTTCAGTGATATATCACTAGTGACTATCCCTGCCAAATATTAGTTTGTATACTATAATTCTTCACTACTCTCTTGTTCGTCAATTTTGTCTCTTGTGTTACTTTGCATATAAACCAGACAGATATAACTGCAATATACGCTGTTCTTCATATGTTGACAAAAGTATCGTCTTTATGAAATTAAATAAAAAAAAAACAAGTTTTTAACTGAAAGTAAGGAGCGACATCAAGACTTAGAACGAACAGCAATTATCTCGTATATGAAAGGGACTGTCCCCTCCTCAACGCCTCGCTCTTTAAGCTAAAGTTTTTTTTTATTGCTTTAAAAAGTAAAGTGGTGAAAAAGAGTCAAATTTTAGCGTAAAGAGCGAGGCGTTGAGGAGGGAAGAGCCCCTTTAATATATGTAATAATTGCTGTTCGTTTTAATGTCGTTCCTTATTTTCATAAAAAAAAAAAATTATTAAATTTCTGAAGGTTTTTTACCTAATGCAGGTTCGATTTTGGCTCACCATGCACGAAAAATTAAAACATGGTTTGCGTATTAATTTTTGCAGATTTATTACGGATATGAAGGGTCACCCCCTCCTCAATACCTTGCTCTTCACGCTAAAATCGTTAGCACTTTTAAAAAACTTCCTATTCTAAGTAAACAGCCCCTGTGTTTTAATTTTAGTAAACAGTCAAACTTTAGCGTGCAGAATAAAGTATTGAGGAGGGGGAAACTTTCATGTATGGCATAGTTTCTGTTTGTTTTTCAAATAATGCCGATAATCTGGCTCACCCTCCATGAAATATATCCCTCTCCCTCACGGAAAACTCCTCCATGGAAGTTGAAGGGTCACCCCCTCCTCAATACCTTGCTCTTTACGCTAAAACCGTTAGCACTTTTAAACAGCTCCTGTGTTTTAATTTTAGTAAACAGTCAAACTTCAGCGTACAGAACAAAGTATTGAGGAGGGGTAAACCTTCATATATGGCATAGTTTCTGTTTGTTTTTCAAATAATGCCGGTAAATCTGGATCACCCTCCATGAAATATATCCCTCTCCCTCACGGAAAACTCCTCCATGGAAGTTTCATCCAACGTAAAGTGCACCCCCCCCGTCAAATTTCCTTCAGACAGTTCCTTCTTCGCTGAGAATCGCTCACTCTCTGTAAAATTGCTTGTGGATGATTCACCCTGAAAAATTCTCCTTAGCATTTTTTCATTGGGATAAGGCTTTAATCGCTAATCGGTTTCTCGATCACTCCAGAAATGCCGCCTTTCGTAGAAACTATTTTACAGAAAACAAAAAGCACGGAAAAAAGCCCTCGGAACGTTTCCGTATAAAAAATGTTTGGCAAAGATAATGCAAGACAATTAAAAAGGATTTCGTATAGTAATTCTGTCATAACCCCCCAGTGTAACATTTCCCCTAGAAAATTCACTCATCAAATTTCCCTCCCAAATTAGAATTTTCTCCCCTTAGAAATCCACCCCAAGCACCGCCACCCCAAAAAAAAGAAAAGGCTGTACACTTCCTAATAACAAATACTATATGTAAACAATGGACAAAGTTCACGGCTTGCAACCCTTACCTCGGGGACTGTGGCTGGTCATTTTACACCTGAAGACATAGTTATTAGATATTTTGACTATGCTGAACAAAATGACTATCTCAAAATTTTGATCCGGTAACTTTGGGAAAAATGAGCGTAGGAGGGGGCCTAGTTACCCTCTATTTGTTTTGGTCACTTGAAAGGGCATTAGAACATTTGATTTCCGTTCCATTGAGCCCTCTCGCGATATTCCAGGACCACTGGGTCGATATGATCACCCCTGGGAAGAAAAAAAAACAACAACAAATAAAGACGCATCCTTTATCTTTCTTCTGGCAGAAAAAAAACAACAAAATTCAACATTCTTGCATAGGAACTTTAAATCTTTACAAGAAGGTTATCTGATGCTCTGAATCTGATGGTGTGATTTTCCTTAAGATTCTAAGACTTTTAGGGGGTGTTTTCCCCCCTTTTCGAAATAAGGCAAATATTCTCAGGGTCGTAACTTTTGATGGGTAGCACTAAACTTGATGAAATTTATATATTTGAAATCAGCCGAAGAATCCGATTCTTTTGATGTATCTACTGGTATTAAAATTGGTATTTGTCTTTTTTAGTTTCGGTTACTATTGAGCCCGGTCACTCCTTACTTACAGTTTGTTGCCACGAACTGTTTGATGATATTAAACCATTTCGAATGCAGTTCCCAATTGCTATAATATTCTTACATCATTCGTAGTCAAGACTTTTATTTTTAAGATGAATGGAACGCATACACTATACAGGTTCAGTTGTATTTTGAAACTGATAGTCAACATATTGTTGCGACAGCTGAATCGTAAATTTGTAGAATTTTGTTTTCTTTTGCTATTTTTAGATACATTTTCTTAATATTTGATACAAAATTAATCAACGCCTGATAGATTAAAGAAAATAGTCTTCTTTCTGAAATTTTTTTACCCCCCCCCCCAAAAAAAAAAAACACCTTCTATTGAAACAAAATTTAGCTATGGACTATGCACAAGACTATGCATTTGATTTTTGTTGTACATTTATTGATAAATAAAAGAACTCAGAACTAATTAGCTGTCGAATCTACTTCTTTGACCCCAAGAGCAACTATAAACTTCAATATAATATTATCATATTATATAGTAATATGCATATAGTATATAGTAAATAGGGACATGAGGAGGGCAAGGATTTATGTTTTTAAATGAAAATTAAAATAGTGAGGGACAAGGCTATTCTTTTTATAATGGAGATACAAAAAATCATTCAGAGAAAATTAGGGACGGAAGAGGGGGAAATTAACAACCCTCCCCCCCGTAAATTGGGGCTGCTGATAAAAACTGAGAATCTTGAAAAAAACAAAGAATAAGCTAGTTTTCGCACAATGAAAACTTAAAAAGGCAGAAACAATATAAATACCTAGAAAGGTAGTTGCTTTTGGTTCTCGCTGAACACTGGTTTTGCTCTTAACAGCTCAACAAAATTGCATACTCCATGTTAAATTAACACGTTTCGTATTATTTGTTGAATGGAGATTCCCGAATTTCCAATAATAGCTTGAAAACAAGACAAAAATATCTTGAAATTATTACTAGTACCTTTCCAAACTTTAGCTCGTTCATATTTAAGTTTCAGAAATAATTATTATATACATGTACAACTCTTTATTTAGTAAAACCAGTAAGTCTTGCCACATCTTTAAGCCCAGTTCTTGATAACGTAGCTCCTCAAAAATACGAGGCGAAAACACAACAAAAAGTAAAATATATAAGTTTACAAGACCAAATATCAGATAATAGTGGTAAATGAATGCAAATTGAAAAGCTAGAAATAAAATTTTCAATTTTTATTTAAATTTCGCCCTCTTCAAGAGCATCATCAGCTGCAGCTTTCAGAAGTACAGGTGACAACAATTCATTAAAATTATATTCTTCAATATCATCATCCATAGCACAGTCTGCTTCTTCAATTGGGATTTCAAATTTACCTGACTTGGGCTTCTGCTGTTTTGGACCTACAAAAAACATTAAATTTTGAAAGAAAGTTGTAGTAAATAATAATAACATAAGGTTTCATATGAAGAGAGAGAAAGATGGGGGAGGGTGAGAGAGAATTAATTTTGAAAATAAAAAATTCTGTCACATCAAACTACGATAGGATAAAGACAGTTAACCGAATATTATTTGATAGCTATTATTCCAACAATCAATTTTTTGCTGCTTTATTGTAAAATCTGCTTCATATAAACTTTGAGTTTTTAAATAGCTGAGGTCAAGGCTGCCAAGACCCATCAAGCTACTAGTTGTTCCCGATACGAGCGTCTTGAGTGCAGTGGTGACTACCTTCTTGTGGAGCTCCTGAGATTAGTAGGCACAAATAGAGGCCTATTACTGCTAATGTCAGTCATAGTCCAGCCACTGGTCGTCCTGGCCAATGTCTGGCCATGAGGCAGGGTATTTAGTAGATAAGCTGTTGAGATACATTTATAGCACTAATAGCTACCAAAATAACACACAGGAGGTCAATCCCCTTGACATGTTAACTTTAGACCATTACGCAAGAAAAGATACCCTAAGGAGAAATCCAAGGTTGGATAAAAAAAAAAGTTTTCCACTTAGTTAGTACCAGTTATGAGGATCAGGTGCCGTTTGCTGCTGACGGCGGGCAAGTGGAGGGTGGATCTTCCCTCCAGTATTGCCTGCCCAAGCCAGTCTCAAGCTGTCAAGTGAGGTTCTCAGAATAGGGAAAAACAATGGTAAACACCTTGAAACTACCAAAAAAGGCCCTTTTACAAAAGAAAAAAAGATTTCTTGTCATCGAATAACACTTTCGTGATATCCTAAATACTTTCAATTATATTACTCTTCTCTCAATTTATGTACACAAGCGTTTTCCGCAATTTCTTGATTGACTCAAACGTTGGATTGGTACAAAGTGTTGAAGGTTAGTTCAAGAATGATGACCAAGCCAAGAACAACAGTACAATTTCAGTTAAGAACAGGACTGGGCCATGCAATATAGGCTTATGCATGGGAGGTTATTTTAGGAAAGGAGTGCAACCTGATGAAAAGGCGAAAAGTGTACACAGGAAATTATACATAAACTCTTTGAGATAACCTACCCCCCCCCCCCCCGTGTAAACAAGCCTGGTGAGACCTGGCAACAGTGATGACATTGGAGATAATACTGACATAGATATCTATCTTCACTTATAATACTGACAAAAGCAAGCAAATAAATATATAAAGAATAATACAAATTTATTAGCGCTAAAATTTCCAAAACATTTTGTTCACCAAAAATTTAAACTTGCTAAGTGTGATTTTAATATTTTTCCTGTTCTAAGTTTCACTTTGTAGGTGAATTAACTTCTACTCTTTTTAAGTTATGATATTGATATTTACATTTCACACACAAAGCTTTTTGTTTTTACTTATAAGCAGAATAGGTTCAAAAGATAGTTATGAATTCATAAAAAACACAAATAAAAGGTGCCAGAAGGAAATTAGTAAAGCTAAATACATTGGTTAGAAGGAGGAGGGACAGGGTAAAATTTTTGTCTGCAGAACACTGTAAATGATAGTACTTGCACAAGACATCAAGTCAGGCTTAACAGTCACTGTGATCAGGACCTTAGGAGGTATACTATAGCATACAAACATTGCTGCTTTCTATCTTATGGTTGAGATCGACTCAGCCCAAAATGGATGGTGTAACTAATGTAACTTAATAGTCGAACTGGTAAATGTTTGATTTGAGATCAGATAAACTTCAGTTGGTTTTGTGATAAGCTTTTATGTCTGTAAACAGGCGTCCAAGCAATATTTTTTTTAGGAGGGTAAGGAGGAGTCAACTAAAGAAAAGCAAAATTCTTTAAACTTCATGAAAAAATACAAAATTAAATGAAGTCATAAAATTATGGGCGATGTAGTGAGACAGCTAAGCTTGAAGACTCTCCTTATGTCCCTTTCTGTTGATGTAATTTCCAATTTTTGCTGCGTTTATTTGATCTGTAGTTCACAAGAAGAAGTTACAGCAAAAGAGAAATGATAGTTGTCAGTTATTGGATACACACCCAAAAACTGAAGTTAGGTTTGTCCTAATGAAAAATAATAAAGCATGATGATAAAATAATACTTTAGAAACAAAATTATGGAAACCTAACCCAACATAACGTAACCTAACCCTCACCCCAACCCTAATGTGCAAATATATAGCCCAAATTATACAAGTCAAATGCATTGTATCATCCATCACTTGTTCTTGTAGCTATGAAACTAGTTTTCTGAGATGTAACCTAAGCGCAACTCTTGAATGTGTTTCCAGTAACCAACTAGTACCAAAAAAATTCTTTAGTTATAAATAATACTTAGAAAACTGGAGTGGAATAAAACTAAGTTGTAACTTACCAAGAAGACGCACGACAAACTTTCCATTTTCTGCTGAAATAACCACAGCTTTTTTGTATTCTGACAGAGTTGGCTGATAAGACTGATCTAGTTCCAGCTTCTTAAAAGCGATTAAAGACCCTTTCTTAGGCATATAGACTAGCGAAGGGAGTGTACTAAAATCCTCCCCTTTTTCGTCACCATCAATACTGTTGTTGGGGATGGGCATCAATTTATTAGTATAAACCTTTGATACATTTTTATAATGGTCCCGTTTTGTATTGATTTTCTTAAACACAGGAGGGGATGCACTGCCTTTCAGGCTAAACAAAGCACCAAGATCATGCTTTTCCTTACTATTATCAGCACAAGACTCTTTTTGAGAGGATAACAGTGAAAATGTGCTCGAGGACAAAATAACACTATCAGTAGGTTGAATGTTACTACCATTAGCCAAATCATTTTTATGTAATTTAATATCTGACGCAGCATTCAGAAGAGGTAAATCTCGTGGAGTTGATGTACTAACACAGTTTTGAGTGACAGATGGTGAGGAAAAATCTGACATAGCCAAATCCCCCTGCTTGCTAAATCTACTGCTGCATGTATAGGAGGATATTAATTCTTCCACACCTACTTTGGAACTGTTACTATAAGTAGCCGATTTTCCTGCACCCATTGAGACGTGGTCTTCTTCTGAATCATCACTTTGATCTGAGGGGAAGCGAATATGCTTTGAATGATTTGAAGTCGGTTTTAAAGGTGGTAGAACAGATTCTGTTAGGAGCAATGGATCAGGCCTAGTTAAAGTGGCCTTTTTTCTATGTCGTCTTTTGCGTTTTCGGTGGATTCTCGTAACAATTGCAGTTTCATCTTCATCCTCTTCTTGAACCACATCATTTCTAACTGCTGCAGTGACATCCATATCCTGTGTACTCCTGCTAATACTGGAAGTAAGACTAGGTGGAAAATCTCCATTTTTGGCAGGCTTACAAACCACATCACCCACTGTAATATCAAAGACTGATCCAATTTTATTTGTTAAACCCTCATCATCATGAGGTTGAGGAAAATTATTTTCAGGTGGATCATTCAAACTATGTTTACTTGACACAATAGGTGAAGAAGATTCACCAGATGTTCTGAGCTGTTTATCATGCAAATATTGATGCTCTAAAGCTTTATCTTTTTGGCTGTTTATATCGGCATCAATGCTTGAAAATGATTTTTGGTTGATCCTGATTCTTTTTGCTGCATGATCACTATCCTCGCTGTTAGACTCTGAAAGCTCTTCTAGCATTTCTGGAGTATTTTGGCCAGCATCCATTAATGAAGCCTGAGGCTTTGCAGCAGTGACCAATCTAACCAGCCTGAAAAAAGAAAAAATAGCAAATATATTAATTACCATATGCCAAATTACCAAGAAAGGCTGCCATACTCAATTTTATTCTATTATGAAAAATATTTATGTGGAATTAGGCCTATCCGCCACATATGACAACCATGTCCTCCAGACTAATTTTGAGGCATTTTTCCGCAGTGCAAATGAACGTGTAGCTAACAATTTTACCAACAATTACGTCTCCACCACCCAAGCTAAAACAGTTCACTAACATTGCTAGAGAGTTTCAAAAAAAAAAAACATTGTTGGGGGGTTTGAAGCGCAATATTAAAAAAAAAGATAATACAGAGTAGGTAGTTTTCACACTTATAGCATTAATAGAGATTTGGAAATGCTAATATTTCTTGACAAAATTTTTAGACACATTGAAAACAAAACTATCTCCAGCAAATTGGAGGCAAAAACATTTTCGGCTATTCTATCTTAACCACTGTATTCACCATTTTTTTTATGCTGCCTTGAGGCTCTCTTAGACCCAAAATCCTTGAAACTCTGAAATCTTATTTTAAAGCTTGTAGATTTTTAATGTCCTGCCCAATTACTAGGTTTCTGTGAATTGTCACCTACCAAGTTTTGCTAGCTACGAATTCTGTTTTCGTTGTTCTAACAAAAACTGTTAGTTAACATTGTTAGCTAATGGTCGGACAGAAAAAAAGCCTTTAGAAGGAAAATTTACCTCCTTGTTCTTAGTTGTGTACTGCTGCATAATTCATAGAGAAGAGGCATTGGGGAAACGACACAGTTTCTGAGGCAGTTAAAATAACTACAGTGTCATTTTTTTTGTTTAATTGTCATGTCTTAAGCAAAACAAGTTATCCAACATTTTCCTATGAATAAGGAAGTCTTCGCAGGAAACAAAGTGGAAGGAAGTCTTCACAAGAATTCCAAGGAAGTCTTCAAAGGGGTTTTTTAGGTTTTGTAAAATTTTAAAAATAATAGCGTCTTACTGAATATTGTACATTAATTACATCATATTTTTGGTAAATTATCTTTTTAAGTAAATAAATTTCAGCAAATCATCTCAGGTAGTTTTTGAGTATGAGGTGATGATATTTTATCATTCGAAGTCCCCAACCCCCTATAAAGCAGACATGCAATTGTTCATCCACCTTGAACAGTTGTTCCCGTTTTCTACGTCATTTTTACAGAAAAAATAAAGCCACTCTCTAAGTGTAAGGGTCATCTTCCAGCTCGTATAAAAAAGGGTAAAATCTTTGTTAGTTTTTTGCCAAATGTATATATACATATTTATATATATATATATATATATATATATATATATATATATATATATATATATATATATATATATATATATATATATATATATATATATATATATATATATATAGTACCGGACCATGGCAATCGGCAGGCTTCTATATATAGATTCTCACTGTCGCTTGTCTTCCTAAACGCAGACAATTTGAGCCGTTTCTTGATGCCATGACGTCCAAATGGACCTTAAATTAGAAGTGGTGCCTTTGTAAAATTACATATTTTTATTGGACCTTTAACTTTTGCCTCGGCTTGTGTTTTGTCATTATGAAAGACATATCACCGAACCTTTGTTTCTTTCAATTGTTCAGGTGGTGGGAAAAAAATATTTTTTTTCTTTCAACGATTTATCTTGTTCAGGTTTTTGATTTTCAAAGGTATGGAAGGCATTGACGACCACCTTTGTTTCTTTTTATTGTTCAGGTGGTGGGACAAAAACTTCTTCTTTTGCAGCTTGTCTTTTGTCATTATGAAAGACGTATCGCCAAATCTTTTATTTCTTTTAATTGTTCGGGTGGTGGGACAAAAACTTCTTTTTCTTCCAACGATTTATCTAGTTCTTGATTTTGATCCATATTTTTAAGTTTCAAAAGTATGGTAGGTATTTATGACCTTATCCATGTCAAAATCCAAAACCCAATCATCATTGCTATCATTTTCAATTTGTTTGGTTCGTTACACCTCGGCTTATCTTTCGTCATTATGAAATACGTATACCCGGAACCTTTGTTTTTTTTAATAAAGGTACGGGGCAAGCGACAGGTAACTATAAATATATTCTTAATTTTATCTGTTTTATAAAAACTTACCAACTAAGCAGTTTAATGGTCTCATGACGTCCAAACGGACCTTAAATTAGAAGTTGTGCCTTTGTAAAATAATTTTTTTTTATTGGACCTTCAACTTTTGCTTCAGCTTGTCTTTTGTCATTATGAAAGACATATCACGAAATCTTCTTCTTCTATTTAACAGCAGGCGGGCTTTTCAGTAACACTATTTAGCCCTTTTCCTTTTGCTTCACTCTGTGGGCTACAGAGCTACTGGCTTGATTGCCTCATATTTATTAGATATATTCAGATATCTTTCAGCAGATCTTTCGACTCTAGGAGTTCAAATATAAGATGATAGATGTTGATTTCTATACTCTGTGTGCAGGTATAGTTGGCTAGGCTCTTGGCTGATAGTGGGATTTTGTGGTGTTTGAAGCATTTTAACAGTTTAGAAAGCAAGGTATGTTGTGCAGACGTCAGCATATTACATTCAAATAGACAATGGTCAATTGTTTCATTATTCATATTACAATGCCTGCAAAGAGGGGACAGGAGAATTGAGCCACTTGAATTAGAAAGCTTATATGAGAATGCAAGGAAATTTAGTCCATTTGTTCCAGAACAAATTCTATGATAAATTTTAGAAAGATGCTTATTGGGAAAGGGGGAAAGGATAGGATTAATCTTATTAAAATTAATATCTGATAGCCTCCATCGGTAAATATCTCTAATTGGGATTGGTCTCCCACTTGGCTGGTCAATATTTATAGCATTTTTTGCTATTTCATCAACCTGATGATTACCACTTATGCCAGAGTGGCTAGGAATGTACTGAAAGTAAGTTTTTATGCCACTTGAAGCAAGATTATCAATAATACTGAGACAATGATAAGTGTCAATGTCCAACTTGTATTGAGGAGCTGAGGCCAGCAACTCAAGGCTTGATAAAGAGTCAGAATAGACGATAATATTATTCGAATTTTGAATCAAAGATTGGTTTTGCTTAAGGTTTTCTAATGCCATGATTATGGCATTTAACTCAGCAGACATTATAGATAAATTATTAAATAATCTCTCGCCCATTGCAATTTTCAGGTGAGGACGGAAAACACCACTTGCAACCTTCTCATTCATTTTTGACCCATCAACAAATATTTGGAAGTGATTTTTATAGGTAATTGTATTAAGTTCTGCAAATTTATTCTGAACAAAAGTAATGGGGGTTAAATCTTTATTCCATTTTGAAAATTCAGTATTTATTATGGGAAATGACCAATTCCATGGAGGGGATTGGGGGAAAGTAGGTGCACTAGACTTTGTTGGTATGGGGAACTTCTTCTGAATATTGGCATATTCATCTGCAATACCTCTATACATGGCTGGATTTCTTAACCAATTATGTAATGTGTGTGAGCTATTTGATTCAATTTTTGTATGATGTTTTATCGAGAGAAAGCTACGTCTCTCCCTTATTGTTGTTAATCCACTCTCCATAAGCAGAGACTTGGTGCTTGTGGGTTTCCTAAGACCAAATATGAGACGTATTATATCATTTTGTGTTGTTTCAATTTTTTGCATCTGGGTCTTTGCACATGCACCATAGACAATGAGCCCATAGTCAATATGGGGTCTTATATGTGATTTATAAAACTGGAGTAAGGTTTTCTCCTTACAACCCCAGGGTGTGGAAAGAAGTCTTTTTAGTATATTTGCTTTTCTATAACATTTTTTTATTGTGTTTGAAATGTGGAGGTGGAAATTAAGTTTTTGGTCAAGCATGAGACCTAGGTAATTAATATTATTATCTTCTGGAATAGTTGTTTTATTTAGAGTTAGTTTTGCATTAACATGGTTTCGCTTCCTGTGAAATTGGATTATTTTTGACTTGGTGGGTGCAATGGGTAAATCTGAATGTTGAGAGAATTTTTCAAACTGGAAAAGTGACTTTTGCAGATTTGACTGTGCCATCTGAAAGGTGTTGCCAGATGACCATAGCACCAGATCATCAGCATATTAAAGATTCGTGTGGGGTAGGTTCATGTCCCAGAGATATAGGGCAAATAGGAGGCAACTGAGGACGGCTCCCTGAGGTAGGCCTTTGGATATTGTCTTTTGGGGTGAAGAGGCTGAACCAACACAAACAATGAAACTTCGCACTTCTATGAAGGATTTAATAAAGGATACTAGCTTGGGAGGTACTCCAAGGTTTGCAAGTTTATTTAAAAGGATTTGGTGGTTCACATTGTCATATGCTCCTTCAAAATCAAGGATAGCTGCCACTAGGATATTATTTTTTGAGAAAGATTTATTTATTGCATTTGTTAGCAAAATGAAAGCATCTGTTGAGGAGTGGTATTTCCTGAATCCAGTTTGAGTGTGTGGGATCATGTTATTTCTCTCAACAAACCAGAGAAGTCTGTGATAAATCATTTTCTCCATTATTTTCCCCATCACAGGTGTAATCATTATGGGCCTATAAGACACAGGGTTATCTTTTGGTTTATTTTTCTTTAGGATTGGTAGGAGGGACTAACATTTCCATATATTGGGGAACCTAGAGGATGCCCAAGCGTGATTATAACAATTTAGCAGTTCATGTTTGTATGAAGGTGTGAGATTCTTTATCCATGTAGGGTGTATATTGTCATAGCTGCTGCTAGTTTTGGACCTAATATGATGTATTGCATTATTCAATTCCTGGATTGAAAATGGATTAGTTATGTACTCGGATCCTGGGCGAGGTTGGTAACTAGGGTTCATAGGAATTGTGGACAGATTGCTTTGATTGTTTGACGTTAGCTTATTAACAAAAAGAGTTGCAAATAGGTTAGCCTTTTCAATATCATTGTCATAATGGGTATTATTATGTATAAGTTCATACAGGAGTGGGTTGGGAGAAGTCTTTTTCTCACATATGTGGCTTATGACTTTATGTATAATTGGCTCATGCGTTTCTCTGGAGAGATTATTTGCAAAATTATTCCAGTATTTATATTTAGCATCTATTATAGTCCTTTTTAGATTAGATTCTGCTTGTAATTTTTTTAAATATGTAGTAGGTGTTGTTTTTTTTATGAATTCTGTCCTAGCTGCCTTTTTTATATTCCATTTATTTAGGCACTCATTTGTCCACCATGCTTTAGGAATTTGTTTAGGGAATGTTTTCTTAGGTGTTGTCCTGGGGATAGCATGATTAGCTGTATTTATTAGTAAAGATGTCAAGGCTTCAGCATGTGTGTCAACTGTTGTGTTAGAAATGCATGAACTTTGGGTGAAACTTGTAATTTCATCATTTAGCTTATTTTGGAAAATAGACCAATTTGCTTTAGTGTTGATATAATTGGAAGTATGAGAAGAAGTTTCAGCAGGTTCATTTAGGGAGCAAACTATAGCAAAGTGGTCTGTACACAGACTATCAATTTTATTTATGTAAATTTTGTTCAAAAAATTTAGAGACACAATTTGTAGGTCAATTGTGGAGAATTTGGCACTTTTGGGGTTAAAATATGTATTTAGGTTTGGAGGGGTAGCAACAGCTAATTCATTATTATTTGAAATCATATGCTCAATAAATTTACCAGCTTTATTTGCTGGTTTATTCCCCCACAAAAGGCTGTGGGCATTGAAATCACCACAAATAATGATGTTTTTTAACATATTAGAATTATTTATATAATTAAAGAAATCCTTGGCATCTGAAGTTTGGCCATTAGGGTTATAAAAGCTTATTATGTAGGTTTTTAAATTATTCAGCCAAACACTTATACCAATTACATCAACATCATTTTCAAAATCTGGAAAATTGATGCCACAAAATTTTATATTATTATTAACTAATAAAGCTACACCACCTCCTTTTCTCTCTGAAGATCTATCCTTTCTCAGGATAGTGTATCCCAGAGACTTAATTTGTTGATTTTGGGTTAAATGAGTTTCCTGGAGGCAAGCAATATTAATGGAATTATTATTCATAAATGGTATTAGTTCATTTAGCTTATTTTCTGTGAGTGATCTTACATTCCATTGGAGTATTGATAAATGTTGTGTTGTTGATTTATTCTTCATATGAATGTGTATCAATGTTCAGCTTTGTTAAAAGTAAAGCAAGATCTTTTTTTGCTTGAATGAGCATATCATCTGGGATGTAGATTTTTGCCAATTCTGCAATAATTTTTGTTTTCTGTAGTAAATGTATGTTCATGGCCTGAACTGCATTACAGTTTAGAATGAATAAGCATATATTTGGGGATTGCATTTTTGGTAGTGCATCCTGTTTGTTGGTTAATGGATTAATTCCTGGTAGTGTTTCTGGTTTGTTTCTTCTTGGGAGGGAGGGCCAGGCTGGCCTCATCTCACCGGACAAGGAGGCTTGTTGGCTTGGTGATTGCTTCTGATAGGGATTTGGGCTAGGGGGCTGAGAAGAGGGGGTTTGATATGGGGGGCTTGAGGCCTGGGGGCCATTTGACTGGGGGGTTTTGGTTGGTTTCATTACAGGCTTTATTTGGTACTGTTGGGCAGCATTTGCTTCCATTGCTGCAAAGGGGTATGGGATGGCCTTCTCTGTTGATATTTGGAGTGTTAGAGCTCTTTTCTTGTATGCAGGGCATAATGATTTATTTGTAGA
The DNA here is from genome assembly GCF_049724085.1 of Artemia sp. Qi Xiang Cuo. Classification (NCBI taxonomy): domain Eukaryota; kingdom Metazoa; phylum Arthropoda; class Branchiopoda; order Anostraca; family Artemiidae; genus Artemia; species Artemia sp. Qi Xiang Cuo. The sequence continues at coordinate 48,540,574 of NC_142810.1, forward strand.
TTCATGTGGGCCTTTGCAATTGATGCATGTAGGCTGGGTGTTGTTGCAAGTTGTCAGCTCTTTAGGATGGAAAGATTTACAATTACTACACTCTTGGAGAATTTCATTGCATTTGTTTGTTGTGTGTCCCAGTTTGAAACACTTCTGACACTGAATAGGTTTAGGTTTGTATTCCTTGTGTGGTTTGATTTGCCCAAATAGGAATAATTTTTCTGGGATATCAATTTTATCCTTCAGTGTGAATAAGAAGGATCTACTTGTTTTTAGGCCAGTAGAGTTAGGTTTTCCAAGTTGGGTAACATCCTCAACTGGGATTGTGTTTCCAGCCCTATCTGAAAGGCCTTCTTTTAACTCCTGAGTAGATATCTCTGGGGGACCATTATAAACTACTATTTTTGTTGGTGATTGTTTTGGGTTCCAATTAGATGCAATAATTGGGGTATTCAGAAGGGATTTAAGGTTAATTATTGTATCTGCTGATTTCTGATCTTCTACAGCTATTAGCAGAGATCCATTACGGTTAATGTTAAGAGAGAACATTGATTTTAGCAATTTAAAAATTGCAACTCTTATTGCAGAGATCATTTTTATTTCAAAGGGGGTAGTGGGATTAATTTTAAGGTAAATTAATAAGTTTTTGGAGGGATGATCTTGGGCAGGGAGAGGGGAAATGCTTTTAATTGGGGAGATTTTTTTCCTTTTTTTAGAACTTCTAGAGAGGACCTCTTGAAACCCATTATCATCATTTATGGTTACATTAGCCCCTACACTTATCATTGTCCTATTCTCTGAATTGGAGCTATCATTTGAACTTTGAGATAGGGTGCTTGACCAGCCAGGATGGGTATCTTTCACTATGACACTTCCACTGGAATTTGATTTGGGATCTGGGGGGACATTTTTTTTTGGATGACTTCTAAACATTGCCTATTGGAAAAAGCTTTAAACAGAGAAAAACAAAACTAAAGCAAGAAGGGAAAATGGAATGATATCAAACCGTCTGCACTATACTATGGGGAGAAGAACACCACAGTATAGCCCTGAGGATGAGTTGAGCAGGATTGGTTTGGTATAACTGCTGATTAGAAGCGATAATAATTCACAAGAAAATTTGTTTTAATTTTCTTATAGAGTTGCTGAAACCTTTGTTTATAGAGTTGACGAAACTTCTTCTTCTTCTTCTTCTATTTAACAGCAGGCGGGCTTTTCAGTAACACTATTTGTTGACGTAACCTTTGTTTCTTTTAATTCTTCTTCTTCTTCTTCTATTTCACAGCAGGCGGGCTTTTCAGTTGATACTATTTAGCCCTATTCCTTTTGCTTCACTCTGTGGGCTACAGAGCTACTGGCTTGGTTGTCTCTTATTATTAGTTATTCTCAGATATCTTTCAGTAGATCTTTTGACTCAAGGAGTTCAAATATAAGAAGATTGATATCGATTTCTGCGCTCTGTGTGCAGGTATAGTTGGCTAGGCTCTTGGCTGATAGTGAGATTTTGTGGTGTTTGAAGCACTTTAACAGTTTATAATGCAAAGTATGCTGTGCAGACGTCAGCATATTACATTCACATAGGCAGTGGTCAATTGTTTCATTATTCATAATACAATACCTGCAAAGAGGGGACAGGGGAACTGAACCACTTGAATTAGGAAACTGATACGAGAATGCAAGAAAGTTTAGTCCATTTGTTCCAGAACGTATTCTATGATAAATTTTAGAAAAATACTTATTGGGAAAGGGGAAAAGAGTAGGATTTTTCTTATGAAACATAATATCTGATAGTCTCCATCAGTAAATATCTCTAATGGGGATTGGTCTCACATATCGCTGGTCAATATTCATAGGATTTTTTGCTATTTCATCAACCTGATGATTATCACTTATACCAGAGTGGCAAGGAATATACTGAAGATAAGTTCTTATGCCACTTGAAGCAAGATTATCTATAATACCAAGACAATGATAAGTGTCAATATCCAGCTGATACTGAGGAGCTGAAGACAGCAACTCAAGGCTTGATAGAGAGTCAGAATAAACTATAATATTATTTGAATTAGCAATCAAGGGTTTATTATCCATAAGGTATTAATTGTTCAGGTAGTGAGACAAAACTTCTTTTTCTTCCATCGACTTATCTAGTCCATGTTTTTGATTTAACAAGGTATGGAAGGCATTGATGACCACCCTTGTTACTTTTAATCGTTCAGTTGATGGGACAAAGGCATCTTCTTGTACCTTAGCCGGATTTCTGTTCTTATGAAAAACATTTCATCAAACCTGTGCTTCTTTGAATTGTTTTGAGGATGGGACAGAAACCTCTCTTTATTTCAACGCTTCACCGAGTGAATGTTTTTGATTTTTCAGAGTTATAGTAGGTAGTGATTTCCTTATTCAAGTCAAAATCAAAAGCCAACTTAACATCGCTGTTGTTTTTAATTTGTTTGCTTTGTTACACCTCGACTTATTTTTCATCATTATGAAATATCTATCGCCGAACCTTTGTTTTTTTAACAAAGGTATGCTAGGCATTGATGACCTTATCCATGTCAAAATCCCAAACCCAATCATCATCACTATCATTTTTATGGTAGGCATTGATGACCTTATCCATGTCAAAAATCCAAACCCAATCATTGTCGCTATCATTTTCAATTTTGACACGTTTTGATTCTTGCTGTCCAGGTCTGTTTTTCATTGACTTGCTGCTCTTCATTTTTATTTTTGACTTCCTCACGTTTTAGCAATAGGCTTTGCTTTAACTGCCAGTATTGGTGTTGTTGCAATTGATGGTCCAGGTTGTCAAATTTCACATCCTATCACGTTTGATAGTTCAGGTGTTGGTTCCAAAGAATCATCATTTACAGTAACTGCAACTAAAAATTTTTGTTTTTTGGGCCTTCCAATAGTCATTATATTATATAAATAACTGTTACGTTTGAAACGCAACAATGTTATTCATACTTTGCCTAACATCATGTACGCATATACTTTTATGGTGCTATTAATGATGATACAAGAAATGCTTAAATGATGCACTAGCACAGTATGTGACATCATTTGCAAAAACAAAAATTAAGGCTCTTAACGATTTTTCTCAGACTTCTGACCTACCTAGATCGTTTTTTATGTGAGAACATCCCAAGATACCAATTTTCCTTAAAAAATATGGATCTGTTCTTGAGAAAAAATAAATAAATACATACCCAAATATTACTCACATATAAAGATAGTATATATTCATACAGGTATATATATATATACATATATATATATATATATATATATATATATATATATATATATATATATATATATATATATATATATATATATATATACATCTTCATTCAATAAATGTGGGATGAACAGGATTCAAAATGCTGGTTCTAAACACAGTCCTAGGTCATATTAAAGAGCATTATACATATAAAAACAACCAACAGCACTTGAAATGTGTCTCATAGGGTGTCAACACCCCAAATATAATAAATTTCAAGTTCAACCATTTTATTATAGATACATAACAAATAGAATATAGCTTTTCATTAGAAAGGCTCCCCGCATAATAAGGTAAGGGGCTATCTATCTCTCCATGAGATGCTTAAATTACATGAAAAATTCTACAATTGTCAATGTCACAAAATATGTTTTCGTCAGAAATACTCTTTATGAGTGTCAAACGTTCTTACTCCTGTAATTTAGCTCTCCCTTCATCCCTTTCAATATTTAAGTGGTTAATCTTGGTAATTCAGAAATACAAACAGTCAGAATTTTCACATTCCACAGCAAACAAAAATAATAATAATAATTTGTTTTTAACCCTCTTTTGTTACATTACAAAAATGCACTATAAGAGTGTCAACAGAGAAAGAAGGAAAAAAAACAACAAAGCAAACAAACAGAAAAAAAAATATGAATAATTATCAACTATACAGTAAAGTGACCAATATATTTAGCAAACAAATAACAACAACTAGAAATTCAAATCATTAAGACACAGGAACTATCAGCACACCCCAACGTATATAATAGATGGCTAAGCAGAAAGTTTAACATATTCTTAAACTAGTCTTCAAATAAACAGATAATTCCTCCACCTTGTCACATAGGCCTATATCAAAAAGATAGTATTTTTTCAACTAATGTTTGAATTCCAGCACCACAGAGGGATACCAATAAAATACTTAACATACCAGTAGGACCCCAACTTTTTTTTCCATTACAGAGAAGAGATTCCAAAAGGGAATTATGAAAAACACATGTAGTACAAACATGGAGTTGTATAGCTTTTTTTAATGTATATTTATCCAACTGCCCTTTATTTTGCACCAGCAGACCATATGTTTAGCAGAGTTTCTTTTTTAACTGATTAATGGCCAGAGTACAAGTTGCTCTTATCAATAAATCAAAAGGAACACCCACGTGGCAGAAAGAGTCAGACCTAAGAACAGTGCTCAAAACTATATCAAGGGACTCTGATTGTGAACTAAGTCCTTGACGGTTGAACAGCATGGCTAATCTTAGACAAGCAATCCTGGAGAGTGTCAAAAGCTCTTTTCCTTGAAGGCAGATTTCAGCAAGAAAAATTAAGTCACCTGCATAAGACATTTGACAAATATGAATATGGGTATCAATAATATATGATGGGATGTTTCTCGTCACTGTTCTAAATGCATTGTTGAAAATTGATGGAGTTTAGACTGAGCCTTGCTTTACCCCATGCTTCACAGGAATAGGATTTGTTATCACAAGAATGGATCCAGACTATATTTTCCATCACAAGAATGGATCCAGACTATTGAATTCTGGTACCAATTCCAAAAGGCACACGCAAATAAAACCACTAGTTCTGCTGTCTAATAAAGCAACTAATGTTTTTGAATGTATAATAGAATCAAAAGCTTTAAATTGATCAACTGCACAAGTACAGTCTCTTTTTCATCATCTAATGGATGTTTCAAGCGGTTATAATAATTTGGAACAAAGCAGTTGACAAAAAAACACAGCAAACTTAAATAATAAAGAAATTCGAATATTTCAAGTTCACTTCCAAAAACCATTATCAACAACAAAAAAATTAAGCTAAATTATACACAAAAATCAAAGAAAAACTAAAAACAAAATAATGAATAAAACATGTTTTTCTTTATACATTGTGTTTATTTTAGCTTATGCTGTTCAATGTGAGCATTCTCAAAATTTCAGTTACAAACTGAGTCCTTTATTTCTTCTTCTTTTTCAAAACAATAGGTGTATATGTTACAGTGAACAGGGGTGGATCTAGAGCAAAATATTGGGGGGGGGGGGCAATGTGACAAATGTGCTAATAATTGCACAAATTTATTCTAAAAAAGAGTGAAAAAAAAAACAGAAAGAGGGGGCAAGAAGAATTTTGGGGGGCCTGTGATAGTGAAAGACCCAATCTGGAGAATGTCAATATTCACTGGTGAATGTCAAAAATTCCTTTTTCTCTGCTTGGATTCAGTCAGCTTTGTCAGTCTTATGCAAGGTTTGATGGCAACGGGTTAGGTTTCTAACCGATTTCTGAGATTTATAACCTAACGTGTTGCCATCAGACCTTGCATAAGACTGACAAAGCTGACTGAATCCAAGCAGAGAAAAATGGATTTCTGACATTCACCAGATTTTGAGCTTTCACCATCACATATATGCTAAAATGCAGAATTTTCCACCTCTTTGGCTTTGACTGAATTTAGGCATAATTATTAAGTTGATCAGCTTGCTTGGCAGCCACTTGATGGAAGTCAATGTAAGGAATTCAGGAATGCAAACATAAACATAAGTGGTGCTTTTTGTTTCAAGTTTTGCTGATAATATAGACTAGGTGAGTGAATCTTATGTCATTAAATAAAAAAAAAATTCTGCTGAAAGTAAGAAGCAACACTAAAACTTAACAATGGAAATTATTCCATGTGTGAGGGGGGTGGGGGCCTACCCCCTCCTCAATACCCCTTAATTCACGCTAAACGTTTTTAGTACTTTTAAAAAGGTTCTGGTTCTAATTGCATGGCCATTGTGCTTCAGGAATTAGTTCTTAAAGAGTTTTCAGGAGAAAAAGGTCAAACTTTACAATTTGTTTTAAGTTTTAATGTTGCTCTTTACTTTCAGTAGAAAAAATCTTGTTTTTTGTATTTAATTTCTGATTGCTTTTCAAACAATCTCAGGAAATCCACCCCCTCTATGAAAATTTCCCCCACAAAAAAATCCTCCAAGAAAGTTCCTCCCACATAAAATTTTTCCTCCCCCCCCCCATAAATTACCCATAGAAAACTCCATTCTTTCTGCAAATTCTCCCCAGAAAATTTCTTGCTTACAATTCTGCCTGAAAAAGGCTCCATAGCATACTTTCATTTGAAGAAAGACTTTTTTTTTATTTAATATCTGATTGTTTTACAGGTCACGGAGGAATATTCCCTGCCTGGAAAACATTTCCTGGGAATCTCCCTCCCCCTAACAGAAAATTTCTTCTGGTGATAAAAAAACCCATTGAGGATTTCTCCTGTGGGAAATCCCCCCCCCCATATACAAATTCTCCAGAGAATTCCAACTCAATTAAACATTCTCCTGGACAATTCCCAGAGCATCTCAACATGTAAAATACGGTTACCAATGAGAAAGTAAGACAAATAAAACAAATTTTGTATATGCATTCTGGCAAAGCCCCCTGTTTAAAATTTCCTGTGGAAAGTTCACCCCCAGAAACTTCCACCCAATAGGAAATTCTCCCCATAGAAAATCCCCCCCCCCCTAAAAATGTTGGTATACTTCCCAACAACAAATACAATATATAAATAATGGGAAAATGTCATAGCTTGTGCCCCTTCCTCCTGGGGCTCAGGGGGGCCATGTCATCCTCAAAGACATAGTTATTGGACTTTTCAACTATACTGAAAAATGACCCCTCTCAAAATTTTGATCACAAAACATTGGGGAAAAAAGGGCAAGAGAGGAGGGCCAGTTGCCCTCAAATTTTTGGATCACTTAAAAAATGCATTATAACTTTTAGTTTCTGTTCAAATGAGCCATCTGCCAAACTTCTAGGACTATTGGTTTGATACAATCACCTCTGGGAAGAACAATGAGAATATTCCTTGACTTTTGGGGGATGTTGCCACCCTTTTCAAAAATCAGGAACATTTTCTCAGATTCTTAACTTTTGATGAGTAACATTAAATGTAACAAATTTTATATATTTGGAATCAACATAAAAAGCCAATTTTTTTGATGTTTCTATTGCCATAAAAATTTTGTTTTTTAGAGTTTTTGTTACTTATTGGCTAAGTTGCCCCTTACTTACAGTTTGTTATCACAAACTGTTTGACATAAAAAATATAATGTACCTAAATAGCAACAAAGACCACACTGCCTTTCCATCATGAACAACCAATTACAAGTAGAAACAATAGGGAATTTTTTCAAAAGACAGTTGAATTCCAAACTCTAAATGAATATTTTGTCCCTATGTCCAAGGGCTGTTCTCAGCACAACACAAATGAAAACATAAAAGAGAAACTTATATTAAAATATAAACTTTAAAACTAATTTTTTTTTTAACCTTTTAAACAGCCTTAGCATTATGACTTCAACCAAGTTCAACCAGAACTGACTGATAAAGCGAGATTATGTGATACAATTTATTCAAACAAAATAAAAATAATTAAATTCACACTTTCAATGCTAATCTATCCTTTTTGGCAGATAGCCTCAAAGGCCATTTTGTAAAAGATTCTATAGTATTGTCTATTGGTTTTGTAATATATTTTATTAGATATGTTGGCAGAACCCATCAGAATTTAGAAAAACGCCTGCAACAGCATAAATAAAGCCTTAATTTCTAATAGTTTTAATAGCTCCTTTGATCCTTCTTTAGGTAGCCATATTTTTGATAACCCCAGCAACACAATACTTTTTGAAAAATTCTCTCTCATTACTAATGACTTGGGGATAAAACAGGTTGTTTAGTCATGAATTGAAATTAGACTCAAAATTATTCATAATATTTCTTTATATAGGGATTTGGGAGAGTACTCAACTACTCATTAAATTCTTTATACACAAATGTAATTAAAAATAATCTAACAAAATAGTTTACAAAAACAATAGACAATACTAGAAAACCAGGTACAAAAAGGAATTTGAGGCTAGCTGTCAAAAAGGCAAGATTATAATTGAAAGTGGGTATTTCATTATTTTATTTTGTTTCAATGAATTGTATGAACTCATCTCACTTTGTTTATCAATCCTGGTTGAACTTTGTTGAAGTCATGATTCTAGGGCTGAAATTTAGGTTTAAAGTTTGTATTTTAATTTCTCTTTCATATTTTGTTTGTTGAGCTGAGGATGACCCTTGGACATAAGGCCAAAATATTCCTTTAGAGTTTAGAATTTCACTGTTTTTAGAAAAAACGTCCCTATTGATTCTACTTGTAATTGATTATTTATAATGTTACCTATCTTGTAAACAATGGAATTTTTTTTATCTATAACTTCTCAAAGATGGAAGTGATAATACACCATTCAGACTCTTATCCATGTGAAAAAGTTGTGCATGTTTTGTGGGAAAGTTTAAGAAGGGTAGGAAGTGAAACCTGTATTTAATGCCCTCTTTATTTTTACAAAAACCTGTGTTGGTCATTTTAGTTTTATTGCCAAAGTTAAAAAGTAATTTTTAAAACATCAAAATTTCCTAGAGGAAGTAAAGAGCAAAGTTGGACTTTAAATAAACTAAGATAATTGTTTTACAGTAAGTGCAAAACTAGCTCAAATAAACTGACTCCTGATTTTTCCCTATAATTGCAGAATTCTGAAAAAATAGCACTTGAAAGAAAACACAAATCAAAGAGAAAAAAAATATGGATATTAGGACCTAGAAAGTCTTAAATAGATTACAGACAACTAAAGAATAACTCCTAAGTCCCTCAACTATATTTTACCAGACGTAAGCTGTGTTTTCAGGCTCAGTAGGTTCAAGCAGAGAAAGAACAGGTCAAAGTACTAAATTATGATTCAGGATTTGACAAAAGGCCAATAAACTAAACTACAATTTCTGGTAATATTTATGTTAGATTCCTTTCCCAAACTGAAAATTAAAATAATAAAAGAGTAATACCATCACATTCCCTTTTTAAACACTTTCCAAGTTTAATTAACAATATAATGACACTGACAGGAGGGGACATTCAAAGAAGCTGTTAAAGCCATCTGTCAAAACTCAACACTGACAACAGTTTTTCTCCTATCATGTAGTAGATGACTGGAATAGTCTCTCAGATACAATAGACTCAGGACCCAATGATGAAGATTCCAAGACATCACTAGATGTTGCATGGAATGGTGTTTCCTGAAAGAACTAGTGGGAGTCATTTGATGTTTGATCATTCATATCATCAAGTAGGCTATAAAGCAATCCACAGATCAAAATGGATCTTAATTTGCTCTGAAGTGCAAGTTAAGGTGGTAAATGTTTACCAAATTGAGTTATAACTAAAGTGAATATACCACTCAATGCCTTTTTTATGCCCTTTACGCATATAATAATAATTTTTGTCAGAAATGAATTTTAGCCCCCATCCCTATATGTACCAATTCAGGGTATATAGTTGCACATTAAGGGGGGGGGGGAAAGTTTAAACTTACCTCTTATTTATGTCAGAAATAAAATTGACCCCACCCCCCTAATGTGCAAATATATACCCTGAATTGGTATATATAGCCTAGGGGTAGGGGCTAAAATTCATTTCCAACAAAAATGATTATTATATTCGTAAACAGCATAAAAAAGGGAATCAAGTGGTATATTCACTTTAGTAATAACTCAAGAATTTGATTTGGTAAATATTCACCATTAAGGTAATAATGAAACACTGTTTTCAAAGATGTCTATTCCTTAGATTTCTTAATTGTCATTGAATCAAAAATTAACCATAGAGATTCTACCTGTTCAGTTAGTGTATGTGTGGAAGTAGTAGCCTAGCTTAGTGATAGTAGTATGTACATACTGTTTTTTGTTGTTTTTTTTACATTTTCATGAACATTACCAGCATGTTTCTACTTAATAATCTAAGCCATCCCTGAGATACTACTAATGTGCTCTTTTGATAACTAGCTTCCACATAAGCTAATACGTTTTTTATCAAAATTTTACCATAAAATCTAGCATAGGCCTATTTTTACAGGTGGTATTTTCTAGGCTTCAAAACAAAGGCAATGTCAAACCTTACTTAGTAGCCTACATACTTACTTTAAAGGAAGATAAGCATTGTCATAAAATTGTATTCTCCATTCATGAAGATACTCCAATTTTGTGTCATTAATCAGGAATAAAGGGTCTTGTTCTCTATAATTTAGAACCATTCCAAGCTCAGAGCAGTCAATGTTGAAAGCTTCTGATAGCTTTAGTAGCACATCAGATATAAATTCCAATTTTTCGCAAGAAAAGAGCAGAATTGATCTCCTGTAATCACTAAAGAAATCTGAGCAATCAATTCTTAATAATTTAGTTAAGCACATGATTATTATATTTTAAAATATTTGCGCTTAATGCCAACTTTTTTTTGTGTTTGATCATCAAAAAGTGACAGAATCTCACGGAATTCCCTTTCTTGGTATATAGTAGAATTTAAAAGCGAAAGCAGTTACCAATGTATCAATCATGGAACTCTCCATCTTGGAAATTTGATTCATCATTTTCAGTGATTTTCATGTCCCTCCAGGATGTCAAATGTCACCTTCAAAGGTTTCCCTAGAGTTAATACCCCTGCTAAAGACAAATTACCTGCCAATCCAAATTCAGGTATTTTTTCGCGAGAAACTGACTACTTTGTATCCAGACTCTCTCCAAAAATATACTGATGGCTCGGTAAAAGACTTCAAATGTGCCTCTTTATCTGTTATATCGATTTACTCGTTTATAAAAGCCAGAATTACTGATAAAACTTTTATCCTCACCGTAGAGCTGTTGGACATAAAAGAGGCTTTAAAGGTCATCAGTATTAACTCACCGGCCTCCAAAATACTATCCAATAATATAGCTCATCAATAATATCCATTGAAGTGCCAAGATACAGACCTGAGGAAAAACAAACATCAATTATTTCAAGTCTTAAAACAGCCATATTAATATAAGGTTAAAAAAAAAAAAAAAAAAAAGGGAGTTACCATTTAGTATTTGACCTATGAAAATCTGTTGATATTTAAGCCGGATCAAATTTGGAATAAATTACTGTGGACTGCAGTGTCCGTCAGTTTCAAAATAAGTGAAATAATAAATTGATATTTACGGACTATTTTACCATTGGATATATTTACTCACTCATTTAAGTTTCTCTATTATTCTACTATCTTTTAAATTTGATTTAATAATCTGATTACAATGCAATTTTGCTAATAAGCGAGCAGAAGAGGGGAGTTTCTTGTCCCATGGGTCGTTGTACCTGCCGGGAGTGTTACTCCCTTAAACTGCGTGGAACTGGTAGTAGGAAACTACGTTTGCTTCACCTAATGGTATCTGGCTCTTATTGGTATCTGGTTCTTATTATATATACAGTGAATAATAAAAAATGGACATGTTTTTTCGTCGGTTTCAAATTTTTTGCAATTTATCGTGATAATGAAGTGAATGAAAACGAAATACTGAAGTTTGGAAAGGAGTTTTTTCTAGACTTGCCAAGTTTAATCGAAGCTAAAAAAAAAACTCCTCTACGATGCGGCCGTACCTGGGACTGAGCTTCCGAGAAGACAGGGGCCGAAGGCTTTGAAAAGCCATCTGAAGGATATGTTAAGCATATTCGTGAAATGTGACGATGAAGACATAGACCTACCGACGTTTGTAATTCGTTCTCCAAATGATATACCTTTCATCTCTGCCTTGGTTTATTCGAGTTTGAACACAAAACTGAATAGAATGGAACACTTCCTAAAGACTGTTTCAAGTAAGTTCGATTCGTATGATAATAACTTTCCACCACTGTCTGCCCGTGCGACGCCGTCAACTGACTCGTACACCACTAAAGTGTTGTTGTCTCTAAAGTGCCACAAACACTAAATGATCCGATAAAACGCAAAGAAGTGCTCGATAAAGTAAGCTGTCATGATGCAGTTACCAAGCTGTATTTGCGAGGTGACAAATGGCTAATTAGTGCTGAAAAATCGGCTGTAGAAGAATTCAAAGACTCAATTTCAGTGATTTTAGCAGAGTCTCCATCCAAGGTGATCACTAAGCGGTTTTTCGGGATAGTCAGAGGAATATCGAAGGACTTAGACCTCTCATCCTTTCAAGGATATCCAGGTGTGGTGGAAGCTATGCAGCTAGACGACACTGGGACGGTTAAGCTTGGGTTTTGTGACTCCAAGTCAAAAGCCAAGGCTATGCAAAATGGTGTTAAACTTGTATATGAATACTTATTTGTGAAAGAATATCTGTCGGCACCTCGGTGCTGTCTCAAATGCCGTTCGACAGACCATAGAGTAGCTGATTGCACAAGTTTGGTTGCGAAGTGTGCACGCTGTGTGGGCCCTCATATTTCCACCAAGGATTCTCCGTGCCAGCTGGAAGCAAAATGTGCCAATTGTGGATAAAATCATGCCTCCTTTAGTCTTAGATGCAAAGTGCTGAGAGATATCATTGCCAAGAAGAAATGATTGTGCCTGTTTCGATTGTTTCACTTAATATAAATGGTACTGGTTTAAAGGAGCATACGACTGATGAATTGTGTGACCGGTTTGACATAGCATGCCTTCAAGAACACCTCCTGACTTCTACTAGCATTAACGTGTTAAAAATAAGTCGTAATCATTCCGTTTTTACAACGAATGCTGAGGTCACTTTTGGTAGACCTTCTGGAGGCCTTGCGTGCATTGTTAAGTTTGCTCTCTCCAGTGTGTTTTCATAGTGATAAATTCAACCTTGCGGTTCGGTTTGGTAATACTCTGCTGATAAATGTGTATCTCCCGTGTAATAAAAAAACTATTTCCGCTTTAAACGCGTATATGAAAGCCTCGGCAAATCTTAAGGTCTTAAGGCTATTCTTGCGTCTGTTGTATCGACTGGTTATGATTTCATGGTGGTTGGTGACTTCAACACAGATATGACAAATCAGTCAGTTCGATCCGATATAGTCCTTGATGCTTTTTCTGCTTATAAAATAATCGAGAAAAGCATTGATTATTCGTCTATTCACCAATCTGGAAGTTTGTCTAATATTGACCATGTAGTTATTTCGCCAAATATTAATGTATCGACTGTTCTTGTTCATGAAGATGATCGTGATATTGACCACCTCCTGATTTCGTTCTCTGCTTCACTAGTCGCTTTTCGTTCTACTAGACCATTTACACAAAGTTCTAAGTGGTTTTACAGGAATAACTGGAGTAGAGCTAGTTTTGCACTTTATATTACTACGTTGTCCACGTTATTGGGTTCTATAAAAGTTCCTTACCATTTACTTCAAGTTACTGGCCATTTCTCAAATAATAAGCAGTCTCTAAGTGAATATTATGATAAAATAATTTGGTGCTTAAAACAAGCAGAGGCGACTGCTGTTCCTCTAGATAAGATAAAAGTTAAAACTAGAAAACCAGAATGGGTTTTGGACCCAGAATTAGAAGTTGTAAAGAATAAAGCTAAGTTTTGGCTACGAATATGGGTGTCTTGCGGTCGGCCTAATCCATGAGTTTTTTCGATCTGAAGCAAAGTACCAAGCGTGCATATAAAAAACGTTTAGATCAGTCTAGTGTATCTGGTTTTGATTTTCCTGCGTCGAGAAAGGAGTGGTCTCATGTTCTGAATTCAGATAAGCTTATTAGTGAGTTTTCTGAAAGTCCTATAGCAGTTCATAATTGGTTGTCATACTATAATGATATTTTCGGCAAGGTGAACCGGGATGTTGAAAAGCTTTTTAGTAATCTTCTTGAGTGGTGTTTGCCTAATCGTATTTCTCAGAGTTATGTATTACCAGTTTCTACTGTTGATATTGGTCAAGCTATTAAGAACATGCAATCTAGCTTTGTTGATCAAGACGGAATTTCTTCTTATCATCTAAAAGTAGTTTGCCCTACTTTGATAGATCACCTTCAGCTACTGTTTAGATGTATTTATCTACTTCCATGGTTCCCGACAGTTTTCTCTGTGGCACAGTCAACTCGGTTTTGAAGCGTGGAAAAACTTCGTCAGAGTGTAGTTCAGATCGACCAATTACTGTTTTGTGCAATCTTAGCAAAATTTTTGAATATATTCTTCTCCCTTTCATTTCAGAAAATGTTGATTTTGGTGAAAAACAATTTGGCTTTCAAAAAAGGATTGGATGTCAGCACACCCATCGTGTTCTAGCTTCCCTCCTGTTGTAAGCTGTTAATAATAAATCTCCTCTTCATATCTGTGCTCTTGATCATTCGAAAGCTTTCGATAGTATAGTCCACTCACATGCGTCCTATTCACTTTTTTCCAATAATATTGACCTTTCTATTGTTGTTTTGTTACAGTACTGGTATTCTAACTCTTTTATTCAGGTAAAATGTAATGGAGTAGTTTCTGATTCAAAGGTGTGTCTTTGGCGTGGGGTATGTCAAGGTGGTGTGCTTTCTCCAACTATTTTTGAGTTATGTATTGCTCCTATCCTTCCATCTTTGCCTTCGACTTTCATTTCTGATGGAATTGATGTCTCGTATCTCGCTTATGCGGACGATGTCCTCCTTGTCAGTAGTTCTAGGGCTGGGCTCTCACATTCTGTCAGCAGGATCTCAGACCAGTTCAGACGGATTGGGCTTATGTTGAACGTTGATAAGTGCGAATATACTTCTTTTAATTTGAGTGCGAATATCCCTATGAACTGTGGTTTTTTCTCTATTCCCTGTGTCTTTTCTTTTCGGTGGCCTGGTCTTCACATTACTAATAATCTTAAAACACTTCGGGCTCTGACAGTTTCTAATGAAAAAAAAAAAATTCAGATAGGATATTCAAAAATTGTTGCAAATAGAGGGAGGTGCAATAGAAAAGCGCATGGGAAATTATTTTCTTCATTTTGCGATAATTCTATTCTTTTTTATCGGTTTTTCTTCCAATTCTGAAGCCTAAAGATCTGAAATCTATCTGGACTTTTTATTTTAAATTTTCTCGGTACCTTTTGTGCCTCCCTCCGTGGTTCCGGAGCCGGCATCTAATATCGTGATTCGGTCTCCCTGATTTACGGGAAAAAGTGACTGTGCTTGCGGGAAAGCTGTCGTTATCTGCAGGTCTTACTGCGCACCATGATTTACGTCGTTTTATGTAAATATTTGTTAAGTGTGCGAGTTTGCTTTTTTGTTGTTTTTTTGTTTGTTTTTGTTTTGATGTACTTCACTTTTTTTTTATAGTGGGTAATAAATAAATAAATAAATAAAATATCAAGTTCCAGCACTCCCCAGCTACCAAGGAATCAAGTATAACGAGGTAGTAAAGCAGCTGACCAGTAGATCCTTGAATAATGTGATCAACCCTAATTTGAAAGCCCAGACCTTGAAAGACATATTCAGAAAAAGAGTTGCTTCACACAAAAATGCCCTTTCGATCCTTATTTCCGTTATTATAAAAAACAAAAGCATTTCTTTTGATCCTGAGATAAGAAATTTTTCCTTGGCATAAATGAACCGATCCAAACTGTAGATTTTGCAACTCTATTCCAGAATCCCTGAACCGCTTGGTTTTTGAACTTCAATTCACACAGCAAGAATTAGTTAATAATAAGAAAATATTCTCAAGCCTGACATCAACGTGTCGCTGCTCTCAAGCTACAAGCTATCACTGAAAGACAATTATACAGAAGTTCATTTGGCATCTGATCAGTGTACAATATATCAATTTTAAGCCGGACTAACTTTGGAATAAATTGTGACATTGAGAGTGCAGATATATACGGACCTTAGTGCTGGTTTTAGTGATTACATATAAAATTCGATGGACTGTTTTACCAGGATTATGGATTGATTCTGACTATGTTTTGGACCTAGAATATTTTTGATCTGAGCTATGCAAAAATGTTAGTGTTTGCGTATTCAGCTACTCTTAATTTTATTCAATCAAACATTCGATCAGGTATTGATGATGACGTTATTATTAGTCATACAATGGGTTTTTTTCCTGAAAATATTCTCAAAGATGCTAAAGTTGATTAATGGGAAGAAATATACCCTAGTAGCAAAACAGCACCAAGGAGAGACAGCGATCATGCCTCTGCTGGGTAAGTGAGAGACATGACTGATATGCTTCGGAAATATGAAAATGAATTATCTATAGTTTCAAAGTCCTTAATTATTTCACCCACTAAAGAGCTTGTAATTCCCACTGCGGCTTATCACAAACTTACTTCCGTAATTTGTGCTCTGGATGGTACCCTTAACTTCATCAAAGAACAGGTAACAACTTATGATTTAAATATTTGGTCACTTCCCATTCCTTATGCTAGTCCCTATATTGAAAACCCCACCACCGTTATCATTTCAAAAGTGCCTACTGAACTTCGTGACCCTTCAAAGCGACTCAAACTATTAACAATATTTTGTGGTCATGAAGCTATTCACAGTATAAAATCCTCTGGCGATAAGCAATTTGTTCAGACTAGTCAATCCGCAGCTAAGGATCTCAGCGATGCAGTTCCAGCCGTATCAAATAGCTGTAACATCATATGCACGAAAAGTAATTTCATGCCATTGTTAAGGGAGCACCCACTAATTATGGATCGGTGATCTTTAAAGAATATGAAGGTCTTATCGAAGCCGGAGATTTGTGAAAATCCCTGACGGTGAAAATTACCTTTGCTGATAATGTAGCCCTAGAAACTAACCTAAGAGCACGAGTATTGGTGGCTATTTATATATGACTTCAATTGTGATGTTCATAGCTTCTCTACTCTTGCCAACTTAGTTTTAGATTCGTTGCCGATTGGTTATCACACAACACCTAAAGCTCTTAATTACAATTATATTCTTAAATAGTGGCAGTGTGACGAATATTGACCACTGTTCAGTCTTCAGTATGCTCTTGACCGAGTAAGACCTCGTTCGTGGGTGTCGTGGCTATATCAGATGCCAGTGGCGATTTGTGACTTTTTGCTACTGCAAGTGAATCAGTTTTGACTGGTTGTGCCTAACGGTAAAGTCATTGCTGTTTTGCCGATGTTCCTGTAATTTGGATAGCTGTTTCTGCAGCAGTGAGGGGTGTTAGCCGTGCCCTTTTAACGGTGGCTGAGCGAACTGCACGTTCGGATTGGCGTGGATAAAAAATTCAATCCTTTCTGAGGTAAGCCAAGCCCAATTTTGGTTTTCTTTTTTCTTTTTGCGTGGTTGAAATGGGACGAAAAAGGAGGCGTGATAATCCCACAAATGACATGCCAAGTTTCCTAAACTTGTCGGCTAGTTCAACTTCGTCTCAAAATGTGACATTATCGAGTCTTGGTGAAAAAATTAACACGTTAATAAGTCTTGTCAAGGGCAATGGTGATAAACTGGACTCACTTGAAAATAAAATTAAGTCGCTTGGTGATCGTGTTACGCAACTAGAGGTTTCAAATTCAGACTTTCAGAAAAGAAACGTGGAAAGCGACCAGCGTATATCATCAATCGAAAATCAGAAGGATTTGCTTAATGAACAGTACAAAATAATGACAGATGAAATTAGTAACCAAAGGTCCGCTATTAACCAGACAGTATGCCGGCTTGCAAAGATGGAGTTTGAAAAACTTCAGAGCAACATTATTGTGTGGAATGTACCAACTGATAATCAACAAAATGCTATGGAAATTTGCACGAGTATCATTACAGAAGGACTTGAGCTATCCCCGGTACCACGCCTCAAAGTGCTTCAGGTTAATAAACTAAAAAAGTTTATTAAAGTTGAGGTTGCTGATAAAGATGAGAAAATGAGAATTCTGAAGTGCGCTAAAAAGCTAAGGGGCAAGACAATTGCTGGGTTTCACGATATTTACATTAGTGATGACGCTCCTCCTGAAATCAGAAAGATGAGAAATGACCTCCTGCGTAAGAAAATTAAACTCCGTGAAATCGGTATTGAAGCCTGGGTATCGAAAAGCTTTCCACCAATGCTGAATTTTAACCGACTTAATGGTTCACTGGCGAAATACTCACATGAAGATTCTATTCCTGAATTAGATCAGTTTGCCCGCAGTAAATTGCGCAATAATGATAGTTCAGAGCGTATGCGAGGAGAAAGAAGTGGCGGACGGTTTGACGCACCTGGTGAAGTGATGGCTGATTAGTGATAACTATTGATTGTTATTGCTCTTAATTGAATTTATTTTCTCTTTTTTTTAGTCTATTTTCTTCTCATTTTATTTTTTCCGTATTTGCATTATTAATTATATTATTATTTATGATTTTTTTTTTTTTCTTTCTTCTTCTCCAGTTAAATATTATTTTAGTTTTTTTCCTAATAAAGAAATTGAATTTCGCAGTAAATTGTTGCAATAATGATAGTCCAGAGCGTATGCGAGGAGAAAGAAGTGGCGGACGGTTTGACGCACCTGGTGAAGTGATGGCTGATTAGTGATAGCTATTGATTGTTATTGCTCTTAATTGAATTTATTTTCTCTTTTTTTAGTCTATTTTATTTTCTTTTTACTTTATTTTTTCGGTATTTTTTTTTTCTTTATTTGAATTATTAATTTATATTATTATTTATGATTTTTTTTCCAGTTAAATATTATTTTCGTTATTTTCCTATAAAGATTTTTTTTTATTTTTTATTTTTGTTGGTTTTTTTTTTTTTTTTTTTTTTTTTTCATTTTAATTTTTTTTTTATTTTTTTTCGTGTGTTATGAAATGTGTGTTAATAAATGTGATGATTTGAAATAGCTACGATACCCACTAGTATTAGGGAATGTAATGGGCGAAACTGCGAATGCAGAAACCCAATACGTGTTTTTGTTTTTGTTTCTTTGTTGTATGTGTTTTGGTGAAAATTACCAATGCCCGTTAACTGCGACCGGAATTTGGTTCGATAATATAGTTCTATTTTGGAAAAGAATATTGACATTATTTATGAATGACCAGATGGTTGGGAGTAAATTGGAATTTGTTTTTTTTTTATGTGTTGTTTTTTGTAACCGAATGCCGTGGACATTTTATATGCTTTATTGGTTCCCTCTTTCGCACGCAAGGTTTCTTGTAAGAATTGGTTAGAATGAATGAATCACCTCCAGGTACACCTGATTTTAAGGAGTTGGAAAGTAAAAAAGTAAGTTTTGAAAGATATAATGAAATTTTGAGTGAGAACGTTGATCCTGGTGGATGCTGTCGGCTGGCATGTGAGGATTCAAGGTATGTGTTTTTGAGTGATGTCCCTTCGGAGAGCCGGGGGATGAGAAGCAGATCAGTATTTTCCATATAAATTGCCAAGGGTTGAATTCCAGTTTTGATTTTATTAATGATATATCTAGTCTCTCTGTATTTCAGGTAATAGGCCTTACGGAAACCTGGCTTAACAAGCATAATTCTGAATTGCTGCGGATTCCTGGATACTCTTTATTCACCAAAAATCGGGAGCTTCGTCAACATGGGGGATTGGCAGCGTATGTTCGCTCGGATATTAAGGTAACGGTAAAAAGTGATATGTCGGTTTATAAAGAAATGGTATTTGAGTCGTGTTTGTTAAAGTTTTAGATTTATAAAATACAAAGTTTTTTTATTGTTTCATAACGCCCTCCATAGAGTGCGTTTGATGAAATTGTGGACCTCCATGAGCAGCAGCTAGAGAAGATTCCAGTGGAGACCCCTTGTTTTTTGATGGGTGATTTAAACGTTGACCTAATTGATCCTGGTCAAAAGACTAATCTTCTATTAGATATGATGATTTCTTATGGCCTGATTCCGTCAATTAATGTAAGTACTCGAGTAACTGCGTCAACTGCGAAGTGCCTTGATAACATTTTTACAAATGTACCGTTTTCTAATCCGTGTGTCCTGGTTAGTGATACCTCGGACCACTTTGGTGTTTTTGGCTCATATTCAACATCGACGCAGACTTCTCCTTCGGTAAATGGCAGGTTTAATAAGATTACACAAGTACTGGATCCTAGTGCCCTCCGTGATTGTAAAAACAAAATAATGGATGTTAATTGGGATGAAGAGCTAGCTCTACCTGATCATGCTGATGCGAAGTTTGTGAAATTCTATAATAAACTGCATAATCTGCTGATTAGTTGCACTAAAGAGGTACGGAAAAGAGCTCGCAGAGAAATGCCTAAGAAGCCGTGGGTGACAAAAGGATTGCTCAGATCAATAAATCGAAGGGATTTGCTGTTTAAAAAGAAAATGTTACAACCTAGTGATGTTAATGAAAGGATATACAAAAACTACAGAAATGCATTAAATAGACTTTTGCGAAAAGCAAAGGAAGCTCATTATAAGAAAAAGTTTGGTGATGCAGCTGGAAACCCCAATAAAACATGGCGGATAATTAAACAGCTCATAAATCCTCCCCACACAGTCGCCCCGGATCAGATTATTGGTCGAGTAGGTGCAGAATTATGTGACCCGTCTGATATAGCCCAAGAATTTGTTGACCACTTCGCTACAGTTGGACATAATGTGGCTGAGGGAGTAAGAATAGTGGATGGCGACCGCCCTTTCCAACATTACCTTGGAAATAGCGAAACAGAATTTTCAGTTTACCTGAAACCGGTGACCGAGAGTGAAGTAAAAGAAATAATTTTCGACATGAAAAATAGTGCAGCTGGTAGTGACATTTTGTCTCTACGGATAATTAAATATCTGTGGCCAGCTATATCGCATGTATTAGTTAACCTAATAAATCTTTGTTTTAAACAGGGAGTATTTCCATCTTGTTTCAAGTTGGCACGAATTACACCGGTTCATAAGGGGGGTGATCACAGTGAGGTAAGTAACTATCGCCCGATTTCCGTTTTACCGGTCATGTCAAGACTTGTGGAAAAGTGCTTTTCCCGGAGGTTGTACCATTATTTAGAGTGCCATTCAATACTAACATCCACCCAGTTTGGATTCAGAAATGGACGCACGACCGAACAAGCTGTGGCTTATCTCTGTGGTGTTGTGAACACTGCCCTGGACCTTGGTTTTAAAGTGTCTACCATCTTTTTGGACATTATAAAAGCTTTCGACACTGTAGACCATGGTATATTGCTTGAAAAATGTGAATTTTATGGGATTAGAGGGCCTGCTCTTGATTTCCTACGTAGTTTTTTGTCTAATAGGCAGCAGTATGTGCGAATAAATGGATCTACTTCTTCCGTTGTAGATATGAAATGTGGTGTGCCACAAGGGTCCGTTCTTGGCCCCTTGCTATTTTTGATATTTGTAAATGATCTTGTACTGTCCCTGAAGGATGCGAAAACTAAAATGAGCGACATGTTTCACAGTGACAGTGACGTTACAGTACCTCTATTTGCCGATGATACTTCATTGATTTGCATTGCAAAAACAGAACGCCTTTTAGTTGAATTAATGACACAGTGTTTAGATCAAGTGTCTAGCTGGCTAAGAGTTAATAAAATAAAAGTAAACCCATCAAAGAGCAGTTTTGTAATATTTTCGCGTACATCTAATTACTACCCATGGATCCAAGAAGTGAGTTACCTGGAAGGTAAAGTTAAGCGTGATCAGTGTGTTAGATATTTGGGTATTATGCTAGATGAAACACTATCTTTTAGGAAACATGTTGAAAAGGTGTCAGGAATCCTGTGCCGTAATCTGGGAATACTGCGTAAATTGAAACATGTATTACCCCCTTCTGTTCTTCGCACTTTGTATTTTTCTATTATACATCCACATATATTGTATTGCTCATCTATTTGGCTGAGTACGTTTCCATCAATTACTAATCGAGTTCGAGTGATCCAAAATAATGGAATCCGTGTGTTGACTGGTAAATCAAATCTTGTATCCGTTAGAGCTACCTATATTGATGTAAAAGTATTACCTGCTGCAGGCCTTAGAGATTTTTATAGCCTTCAATTTATGTTCAAATATAATAATGAATTATTACCGTCTTGCTTTTCAGGAATGCTAAAAGCTAGATCTTCGATTCATGATCATGAAACTCGCCAAAGGGAAAATTTACATGCCCCGCTCGTGGTGTCTGCCAGGTCGACATTCTCGCCTATTTATAGGGGATTAAAGTTGTGGAATGGGGTTAATAAAGAGTTAAGAGAAATAGGGGATCTGAAGGAATTTAAAAATAAAATAAAAGGAATGTTATATGAGAAATATGATTTTTAAATTTTTTTTTTTTTTTTTTTTTTTTTTTTTAATGTTTTTTTTTTTTATGTACCTGGAGGACAAGTATGGTGATTTTGTGATTGGTGGTAGGAACTGCGTGCGAAGGGGAATGATTTTTTCTTTTATTTTATTTTTTTTTAGGCCTAGGTTGTATATTTCTGTTGTGAATATGAAATTTTGATATATGCCTACCCTTAGGACAACCTGACCCCAGGTTCTTGGGTCGGTAGTGAGTAAAATGTATTGTCCTTGTGTGTGTTAATAAATTACTATTACTACTACTGTATTTGCTCCACCGATGTTCTCTGTTCTATCGTTCATGTTGACGAAGATGAACATGGTGGCTATTGATATATGACTTCAATTGTGATGTTCGTAGATCCTCTACTCGGGCCAACTTAGTTTTACATTCGTTGCCGATTGTTTATCACATAACACCTAAAGCTCTTAATTATAGTTTGCTCTTAAATAGTGGCAGCGTGACCAATATTGACCACTGTATTTGCTCCGCCAATGTTTGCTATTCTGTCGTTCATGTTAACGAAGATGAACATGATTTGACTACCTTCTCCTCTCTCTAACTGTGATTTTAACCACTGATCCATCCAATGATTCTTGTGTTGTTCCTAATAAAAATGGTTTATGAAAAGAAAGTGGAGCAAAGCCAATTCGCCTTTAGCACCAACTAATTACGATGAGGTGATCTTTGAGGAATATTAAGGTGTTATCGACGCCGAACATTTGTGAAAATCCATGGCAGTGAAAATTACCTTTGCTGATAATGTAGCCCTGAAAACTAACCTACGACTTGGGCTCAGGGTGGGTAATGAGTTCTTCCGGGCCTCTAATTCCTGCACCCGCCCCGTTGCTGTTATAATTGCCAATGTTTCAACCACGTGAAAGCCTAATGTGATAACTCAATAACATCACTTACTGAGATTTATAATGCCTGCTCATCCTTTGAAACTCTGTAATGCAATATTGAAAAGCACGAGCATTGGTGGCTATTGATATATGACTTCAATTGTGATGTTCATAGCTCTTCTACTCGTGCCAACTTAGTCTTAGATTCGTTGCCGATTGGCTATCACATAACACCTAAAGCTGTTAATTACAGTTATATTCTTAAATAGTGGCAGTATGACCAATATTGACCACTGTATTTGCTCCGCGATGTTCGTTGTTCTGTCGTTTATGTTGACGAAGATGAACGTGAATTTGACCATCTTCCCCTCTCTCTTACTGTGATTTAAACCGATGATCCATCCAATGATCGTTGTGTTGTTCCTAATAAAAATGGTTTATGAAAATAAAGTGAAGTAAAGCCAATTAGCCTTTATATATTTCTAGTCTAATAGATCTGGTGTCTTCCGTCAAGATCTCTTTTGATCTACTTTAAACAAGTGTTTTTTTGCCAAAAGCCAGAGTGCAACTGAATTTTTATTACCTTTGCTTATTCGAGTCCAAGAAAAAAGCTGAGAATGTGACAGTCCCCTTTGTCCGGGTTAAACTCAAAATTCGAAGCCTGATTTGGAAAGAAAACACCGGAGTTAAAGCAGTCAAAAATCGTGATAAGCTTTGGCTTCTCATCTGGATTGCGTGTGGGGGACTTTGTGAAGCCACATTTTTGATATGAAAAGTAAGACGAAAGCAAATTTTAAGTGGTATCTTTGTTTCGTTGGTTATAATGGTGCTGAGCTCCCTAAAAGTGCAGTATAATGGAGGAAAGTTATTAATGTGTCTAAATTTGATCCATTAGGGACAAGTGATGTTGTTTCAGACTCGTTTTAGCTTAGTCATTACACAAATATTCTTATTAAGGTTGAGTATAATGTTCATTTTACTTTTCGGTGCTACGTTTCTAAATTTTTGCCACCTAAGATTTTGCATCGTCATGTAACTCAAGTGTCAACTAAAAGTAATTTTAATTATATGCTTAAACTTACGTCTCAATCGAGTGATCTTGATGGAGTTAGTGCTCATCATTTGCTTTGTAATTTTCCGGCATTACGCACTCAGTTCAACTTACTTTTTCAGTTCTGTTTATGTTTGTCATTTTGTAAGCAGGCCTTATTTTTTTGAAAATTTAGTAACTCAATTTTAGTAAAAGTTGGAATCCCCTTTGCCCCAATAGATCAGAACTAAACCGACTATTTCAAATTACCTTAAATTTGAAAATACTTTCTCTTTCTAAACCTAGTCGTAAATCTTGAAAAGTAATTTAATTGTTAACTGAATTCAACACAGCCAGAGGATCTTTTGGGTTTTGCCCGAGCAAGAGAAAAGTTTCGCGGTTTCACAATTTTATCCGAGTATTACATTCAAATAAATTGTCACAGGAAAGTGGTTGCTATTATACTAGTTAAAGAGAAGTCTACTTACTCATTTCCTAGTTCCAGAGAAAAACTATACTTAATTTTTCGTAATCTCTGTCTTTTATTTGCTTAGCGTTGTTTTTCGTTCTTGACTGTCATTCGCTAGAGACTAGTTCTTTGTGTCGTCCCTTCTTTAAATTTTAGCCAAACCCCAACCTTTCTCTTAAAAGGTAGTTTTTTCAGTATTTTGGGGCCTTGATTTTAAAAGCTTGAAATTTCGTAAGACTTTAGGGCACTCCACTCTGTTGTACACAAAACTGATCTAGATTGGGTCTTCAACTATTTATGATGGGTTCAAAATGTCGTTCAAAACTTAAACAAAGAAATGTCTTTTCAAGATTTACAACTAGGTATACAAAGAGAAGGTATTTCTAATTTAAGAATATTTGAAATAGTCGATTTACTTTTAATCTATTGGGGCAAAGGGGTTTCCAAATTTTACTGAAACTGAGTTACGAAACTTACACGAAAATAAGGCCTGCTTACAATCTCCCCCACTTAAAATCTTAGCATAATTCTTGTTTTAAAAACGATTTACTAAGAATCATTGTAACTCAATTTTTCCTTGTGCTAATTCTATATGGAACCCCTGAAACTTTTGGTCTCGGCAATCTGTCCATAGTTTTCTTATTTTTTTTTAATATCAATACTACTGAAAGGATTCCTATTATAGATATAGAGTGTAAAAATATTGAAACTCAGTGTCCAATGTGTTGTTAAATGTTTCCCTTTTTTCTTCTTGCAAGGAAACTCGCACTTGCTCACTTCATCCAGGCCACAGCGGCAGATCCAGAGGAGGGGCGAGGGGCCCCCCTAGCGTGGTATAAAGTACTGTAGTTTACTTAATTATCTCAAGTTTATGTTAATTAAACTTGATCCTAACGCAAGTTTATTGGATCAACCTATTTTGCCCCCCCCCTGAATTCGTTTTTTGGATCAACCTATTTTGCGCCCTCCCCTAAGAAAATCCGGGGTCCGCCCCTGCCAGGCCAACGGTTGAACTAAACCTATTCTGAAAGTAAATAGAAAGTAAATATTCAATTTTGTCTTCCTAATGTAGTAGAACTTAAGCGAAGCTCTCAGCCAGAATCCTTATGAGTTTATGTGGATATTTTTAACCTAAGGTTTCTTTCCCTGTCGTTTCCGCGGCATCTGAGCTCCTGTGTTGCCAAACAGAGATAAATCGACTCTGCGGTTACTTTAAGGTTAACATTGAGTATAGCGTTAATAAAAGGAAGATATATTACTTGACCTTTACGAACAGCTGAATTTTATTTTTATATTTGGGCCATTTCAAGTTTTATTCACAATTTTGGTGATTGAAGTTTTAAGGCAGATATTTTATTCAAAGGTGCCAAAAGGTCCCGTAATAATGGAAGACTTGAAAAAAAATACAAATAAAAAATATATTCTATGAAGAAAAAAGTTTTTATATCCGTTCTCTGTTTGAAAAAATACGAGTTATGAAAATTTGAACCTTTCGAACATTTTGAACTCATATCATTTGTCATGTAAATAACTCAAGATTTTTGTTAGAATTTATTCCATTTGGGGGGTCTCATAGTTTCGTCTGTATATTTCCTTTTGGTTAAAGCTGGGTATGTCTAAATAAGGGATAAAGTTTATTAAAGAATAATACAATCTAAGATTAATTAAATTTAAGAACTCCAATGAGTTTCTTCCTAGAATTATAAAATTCGTGGAATAAACTTCGAATAGCCTAAGGTGGGAAAAACCCACAACAAGGGGTAAAAGCTATAAGAGCTTTTGTGCCTCCCTTTTTCCAGCCTAGTGTTTCTTGGAACTTAAGCCTAGTGTTTGTAATAGGTGTCACACCCAGAAATTGGAATTCCCTGGAATCCAGTTTTGCGTATCCCTTACTTTGATCCTTCTAACGTTATATGGCAGTCCGAATCCGAGAGGAGAACCCTATATTTAACTTGTCCTTTACCTACCTAATCCTTCCCCGGCTGTAGATACAAATAGCGGTATTGATGTTATACAGAGAGACTAAGAAAAGAGAGTACTATTGGACAGGCAGAGAGTTTAAAATCTTTCTAGTCGAGGGAAATTCAATCCAGGATCGATCCTATTGAAGTTTAAGATTTGCCCGAGATCTAAGGAACACTGATTCCTTCTACAATAAATAATTGTAAAATACCTTGTTTTGGGTTACTGAGAAATTCACAACCAATTGATGTGGTTATTCCAAGTTTTTTTGTCTGAGATAAAGGTTTGGCTGTCTCTGTGTCTCTGTATTTGATTTTTCTTTCCTTTTAGTGTAATTTTCTTTCGCTTGTTTTACCTTAAATTATCTTAAATCGTATCTTCTAGCAAATAAGGTTGATGAACCTGTAGATGTCACCAGGTAACCGTGACTCGATATTCATGTCACAGTTCATGAGTGGATCATCACTATTTGCATACATACAGGACAGTTTGGTTTCATCGTTGGGTGTCACTAGGTGTATCGCCGGCCGGGAGTCTTTGCGGGCTAAAACGGGTGGGTGGCACCTAATATACCCTGATAGATGACGCTTGTTCATCCCACTACGTCTTCCATGATTTGCCGCTCTAATCACAGTTGCAACAATCTTGAATCTCTCAGCTGATCTGGCCAACACGGTAGATTCGCTGAGTGAATTCCACAGTGGAACAACGTGATTGGTGAATAAGTTGAATTTCTCACGCTTTCTGCTAAAGTTTTGACACAATTTTATAGGGTTTTCTCGTGTTCTGGTGCATTCACTGTGATCAAAAGCGGGCTTAATGGTGTCACTGGTCATCATTTTAAATGCGAAGATGACATCTCCTCTCTTTCTATGGTACATTAGGGTAGGCAGGTCAAGCTTTTCTAGTCATTGCGCGTAGGAGATTTGTTTTTTGGCAAAAGGGAGCTTGGTTGCTCTACACTGGACTTTCTCAAGTATCTCCAAGTCACACTTAAAGTGTGGGTTGGCAACCGACATGCCGAACTCAAGATGGGGACGTAAAGATTCTTGATAACTCTCGGTTGGCGACTTGTCACTGAACGCTTGATCAAACCGAGGACCTTGTTTGCCTTAGATGCTTGGTTCCGATAGTGACTATGAAATTTAAGCTTATCTCCAATGATTACCCCAAGATCACGCTCATCCTCGGCACTCTGAATGGGCATATTGACACCAACAGAGTGAACAATGTGATGACCATAGCAGGGGTTGTTTGTACCGAGATGCAGGACTTTGCATTTGCATGGGTTGAACTCGAGCATCCAGGTTGTTGCCGATAGACAGAGGTTGTTGAGTTTTCAAAGTGAGTTTTCCCCCGTTTTGTTTCAAAGTGAGATATAAGTAAATTATTATTATTATTTCTAAGTAGATTAGACAGATAATAACAAAAATTATTCCTGACCCATCATCTCCTGCAGATGGAAAATCGCCGTGAAGACAAAAGGAGACCGAAGTGGACTCCGGAAGGCTTGGCATTTCAAGAAGAAGAAGGTGTATCCACTTTTACCGACTTTTCTGCAAATTAGACTATGTTGAACAATAAACTTAATGACGAAATTCTGTGTCACACCCAGGGGTTATATATTTCAACTATAAAAGCTGACTCACACGCTGAAGTTTTGGCATCCATACTAACAAATACAGCTAATCATACTATCTCCAAGACAACACCCAGGAAAAGAATCCCTAAACGAAGTCCTAATGCAAGGTGGTCAAATGAGTGCCAAAATAAATGGATAAAAAAAAGGCAGCAAAGAGAACATATCGAAAATAAACCTCTTCTGCTACCTATTAAAATAAACTACAAGTTGAGGCTAATCTCAAGAAGACTATCGTGAATGCTAAATACAATTACTGGAATGGTTTTGTAAATAGTGTATCCAGGGAAACATGTGAGCTAATCATATATAAACTCATAAGCCATATCTGTGGAAAAAACATCTCCCAACCCTCTCCAGTATGAGCTATTATATTATAATACCCGTTATGATCATTTCATTATGATCGTTTCATTATGATAATGAAAAGACAAGATTGTTTGTACCTTTTTTCTGCAATAAGCGAACATTAAATAACATCAGGAACACCACCCCAATTTCCATCAATCCCATATACCAGCCTCACACAGGTTCAGAGTCATATAACCCGTCCGTTCATGAACTATATAATGCAAAACATCACAATAAGGCTAAGGCTACAAGTAGCTACAATAAGATACACCCTACATGGATAAGAAATATCATCCCTTCTTATAAAGAGGAACTCCTGAATTGCTATAATCTTGCATGGGCTATATCCACATTCACTAAGTTTTAGAAATGCTCGTCCCTCCTACCAATCTTAAAGAAAAATAAACCCAAATATGACGCTGTGCCTTAAAGGCCTATAGTGACTATTCCTGTGCTGGGAAAAGTGATGGAGAAAGTGATTTACAATCGACTCCTTTGATATTTTGAGAAGAATAATATGAATACCTCATACTCAAACTGGTTTCAGGAAACACTATTCCTCGACAGATGCTTTTGTCTTGTTAACAAATGCGATAAATGAATTTCTATCTAAAAATAACGTCCTAGTTGCTGGATTCCTAGATTTTGAAGGGGCATATGACAATGTAAGCCAACAGATAGATCTGTAAGGAGGCCCTAAATTTGTGTAATTTGGTAACTCAATTTAGTAAAGCTTGGAATTCCCTTTCGCTTCAATAGATCAGAAATAAAAGCGAAAATTTCAAATTAGCTTGAATTTGAAAATAGCTTTACTTTGCGTAACCAGTCATAAATCTTGTAGTGACACTTCTTTGTCCAAGACTCAAACGATCTTTGAACCCGTGATAAATATTTTAAGACCTAATTTAGACCAGTTTGGTTACAAAACAAAAAAGACCGCAAGGTCTTGAAAGACTGGAAAAGAAACTACTTTTAACGAAAAGTGGTTGACTGGCTAGGAGAGAGGGAAGGTCGCTAAGTGGATCAAGTAGCAAAAAGAATATAACTTACGAATGAGAGACAAATCGGGGTAGTTTTGCCTCGGAAACAGGGTAGTCTTTGTTGGATCAACCAAGGAGTAAGTGTTTTACTTTGTAATTAAGGTAGACTACTACTGTCTGTCTGAATTCCCCTTGGAGATAAAAGTTTGAAGATAAAATTAAAATAAGAAGAAAACCTCTAAAGATTTCTGTCACTTGGAGATAAAAGTTTGAAGATAAAATTAAAATAAGAAGAAAACCTCTAAAGATTTCTGTCACTTGGAAATAACCTTAAAAGGTATGTAGGAGAAATTAATAACATCTAGTTCTGATATCTAACATTTAACGAGTAATTGGCGATTTTGAATTTATAGTTTCGGCAGTATTTCCACTTAGGCATGGCTTGAGCCATTTGGACAAAACAGCATTTTAAGGTTAGAATAAGCTAAATTAAATTTCTTCCCAGAAATCTAAGCTTCGAATAACTGAAGGTTTAAAGAGGAAAGGAACCTTAACCAAGAAGTCAACGTTAAACGAGCCCTTTGTGGTCTCCTTTTCAGCCTATAGTTCCTTGGGACTTAGCTTGACTTTATAAAGACCTTATATCCGAAAATTGGAATTATCAGACAATAAAATTACTTGCCCCCCCCCCTTTGTGCAATCTTCAGACGTTTATACGGAGAGGAACACTGTTACCTTTTTAATCATTATTTCATTCCGTTAAACCCGTACTGCATGTTTATACAAAGGTGGCCTTAATGTTTATACAGGTAGGTTAGGGGAAAAGGGAACAATTTTGTCGATTTAAGAATTTCCAAACCTTTATTTCCAGATATTTTCAATTAAGAGTTTTCCCTGCTAAAGTTAAAGCTTACTAAAGGTCCAAGGAATACACAACCCTTTTCAAGAAATAATAAGAGGATCTCTTGGTTTGGGTTAATATAAATTGAAACAAAATCAAGTATTGTTATTCTTACCTTAGCTCAGCAATAGTTTGAACTAAAGGATTTTGATAACCCAGAACTCAGGCCTTGACCAAGTATTTAAGTGTAACTCCTTTAAGTAGAAACATTCGATAGCCTAGAATTAACTTAATCTTTTTCTTTTCGGTAAACATTGGTGGATTGAACAAAGTAGACCATAGAAATTATACCTAGAAGAGGTTTAGAAATCTTCAACATAATCAGAATTAGAATATTTTTCTTTTTATCTTCTTTTGTAATAAAAATTAGTTGTCACTGAATTCTGAGTACCGATTTCTTACCCAAGCCTCAGTTTGTAACACGCTACCAAATTTATTAGCCCTGATAGAAGGGGCAACCTTACAGATCCTTTTAGTTAAATTTGCAAGTCTGGAATTACCTCCAAAGCTAGTGTCCTTCATAATTTTTTTTATTGAAAATAGATGTTTCCTTGTTTGTGTAAGTTCAGCCTCCTCGCCCCAAACCAAAATAACCTAAGGTCTTCCACAAGATGTACGTCTTGAGCTGCCTCCTTTTCTACCTATTTTTCTGGGACATGAACCTCCCACACACCAATTTACAATATGGTGAGGATCTAATATTATGGGCAGCTGGCAGAACCTTTGAGGTTGCACTTTAACAGTTGCAAAAGTCACTATTCCAATTTGAAAAATTTGCTCAAAAATCTGATTTGCCCATTGCACCTACCACGTCAAAAATCCTACAATTTCCCCATAAGTGACAAAATTTCATCCAAAACTAAAGCTAAATAGCATAATCATTCCAGAGGATAATCAAATAAATTACCTAGGTCTTATGCTTGACCAAAAACTCAATTTATACCTTCACAAAACAAATACAATAAAAAGATGCCATAGGAAAATTAGAATAATAAAAAGATTACTATCCACACCCTGGGTTGTAATGAGAAAACTATGCCAATTTTATAGATCGCATCAATTTGGGGTCTCTTTTATAGAGACCCCAAATTGATTATGTGCTTATTGCTTATGGTGCTTGCGCAAAGACCCAGATACAAAAACTGGAATAACACAAAATGATAAAATCCGCCTCATATTTGGTCTTGGGAAACCAACAAGTACTAAGTTTTTGCTTACTGAGAGTGGATTATCAACAATAAATGAAAGAAGGAGATTTCTTGTAATAAATTATCTGACAAAATTGAAGCCAGTAGCTCACATACCCTGCATACCTGGTTAAGAAATCCATCCTTGTATAGAGGCATTGCAAATGAGTTTGCCAGTAGCCAGAAGAAACTTCCAGTGCCAGCAAAGTATATTGCACCCACTTCCTCCAAGTGTTGTGGGAAATACTTTTAAAATGTAGTTATTTACAAATAGAAACTACTCATACCATAAAGTAATTAATTAGTAATTGGAAATACATTTCCAGGGAAGTAATTTGTATTCAATTACAAAACATGTATTTAAGATACAAATTACTCTAGCTACAAAACACTTTTTTCTCAAAGTGTACCGTTTGTGATGAAAATTCTTAAAGGTTCATTATCAAAGTTGGGAGTTTACTTTTCACAACAAAAGTTTCTCAAATGTTACAGTCAAATGAAGAATCCGTGCTTGTCCCAACAACATCTCTTTCTAAAGCGAAAGAGTCATCAGAATCGATCAAAATCACTTTGCTGTTGTCGATGTCATAATCAGTAAACTGATCATCAGATTTGGCTAGCAAAATATGTTTCATTTCGTCACAAATTGCATCAATCATTTGGTCACGGATATATTCCAGTATGCATCTTCCCTTGAAACCAGGTGTCTTCCACTAGCTATTTCTAGATCCTTAAAAGTACGTTCACTTAGCTGCATTGTAAAAGTGTGTGCAAACTGGTTCTGTAAACTATCCAAGGTCGCTTCCACGAGAACTTATGCGTGCTTGATAGAGCACTTTTGTTTCATATCAAAAATTTTCTTTCTTGGTGCAATCAACGTGGGCAACAACGTTTCCAAAAAACAGTTCTTGTTCCCCTGTAGTATGTTAACTGCTTTGACAAAAGTTACCTTGGCATGCTCTTCGAGAAGCAAAAGCTCAATCGCTTTCAACTTTGGTAGGTTTAGTTTGGTGTAAACCTGCCCAGTGTGGTCTCGCACGTCGACAATCCTTTTCACAGGATCATGTCGAGAATTGCACCGATCCAAGCCTTGCACAAGGTTTTGAAAGCTTTTTTTCACTATCACAAGAGGTCACATTTCTTCAATTATGTAGTCCACTATGAGATCATCAGTTTGCCTCTGATAGAGTTTACTTGGCTTATTTTTCAAAAAATCTCTGCTCGGAGTTCTTTTTCTAGGAGGCTCTTCTGTTCTAACTTCAGAATCCAAACTGCTGCAATTTTCAGGTTGACTTGGAGGCTTGACACGTTCTCTTGACTCATCACCGTCATGGGTGTCTTTGAAAACACGCATTTTTTTCTGTTTTGTTTCCTCCTGGATCTCCATGCACTTAAAAAATTTATAAGCCAGTAATGGATGAACACTCTAGAAAATGAAATATTTTCAGACACCTGCATCTACCTGACACAACAATAAATTGTAGAAAAACATTTTGTTTAAACACAATCTTTACCAAAACGTGTTCTTTTTGTGGGATACGTATCTACGTTTCATCACTGACCAGCTAAAGTAGCAAGGAAATAAATAAAATAAACAACCTCAACAGAGCAAGATACAAGTGGTACTAAGTTTAGCAACAATTTCTTTTATTTTTTTTTCAAGATATGTAGACAGAAATTAAGCACATTTTATGAGTTGTAGTTTTTTTCATTCACCATTTGCCAAATACTTAAATGGTTCTGTTACAAGACAAGGCAAAGTAGCCTAGCTTCAAGGAAGTAGATGTCCAAAAACATGTTCTTCTGGCTTACATTTACCAAAGCATCATAACTTGAAGATTATTAACCAAGATTTGGGATAACTTTTAATAAAAGATTTGGCCTGAATCTCAATACAGTTTGCGCATCCACGTTTTACTCTGAGTCTCGTAAAATTTTTCTGTTGCATACTGCATATAAAACCCACAAATTATTATTATCTGAATTAAAAGTTATTTTGCTTCTCAAACCTTGTTTTTAATACTGAAGGAATAAGTTTGAAATTGCTTAATTAACCTTTTATCTTTAGGAGAGAAAAGAACTTGATATGAAAAGAGTAACAACCAGTAGTGAAAAAAATGGCAAGTAGACATTTACAAGTCTATTTGCCATCAGATTTATGAAGTTGACCAGTTGTGTGCTTATCTCTCTGTTTCTGTTTTAAACCGATTTTATTATTTGCCTGATAAGCCTTAAAAGCTTCAACCATAGACTAAACTTTAATAAATTCTCAAAAACAGTTTCTAAACTTACGTTCCACCTAATTTTTGTGTCTTGGACTTTTTACAGCCCAGATATTTTATTTTTAGTTTAATTTTAGTAAATTCAGTTCTCAATCCAGTTCAGTTACTACCCTTTAAAATGCTTTCCTTGACTGAATAATAATGACGACCAATGAAAAATTTTGCCTTGGCATTAAGAAAGAAAAACGAGCAACAATGGGGTTTTTTTATAGGCCCAATAAAAGTACTGAAAAAAAGCACAACAAAGCGAATATTTCGAGAGGACAAACGCCTCTATTCTTCAGCGTGAAACGAAATAATGTATCCAAAAACAAACGTGGAAAGTCAATGTGAAAAGAACCAAAAAACCAAAGAAAAAACCAAAAATTAAAAGATGAATAAAATTCAATAAAAGCCAAAAATTAAAAGAATTAAAACCAAATACATAACAACCATAAAAGCGAATTATTTGCCAATATCCGCCATTTGCACAAAATCCAAAAAATTATGAACTGCCATCGACGGATTCTAGAGAACAACTGAGAGAGAAAAGAAAACAATTCATTCACTAAAAAAACAAAACGAACCAGCAATTAAATAAGTTGGAGAACTATGTCATCTGACTTCGGATTTTAATTAATGCATTTCTTGCAGACACCCTGTGAGACCTAAGGGGTTGTTCATGTGTTTGATTATATGACTGGGAAAGTGGTTCAAGGTTTATTTCAGGGATTACTAAAGTATCGGCTTCTCTTTAGGGAAAACCAAAATAGGACTCGTCTATTCTTAAATCACCAGAGTCTCTGTTCAGAGCTAGACCTAAATTTTGGTATTTATAAATTTGAACAGCTTTTCTGTAGTGCTGGACAATACCTTTGTCATGCGAATTTTGGCTAGCTTGATTAAACAAAATAGTATGGTCTGGTTTTTCAAAAATGTGCTCTGCAAGGGCAGAGTCAAAATTTTCTGTTTTTTCCGCTTTTTAAGTGTATTATTAATTGAACTAGAGTATTGAGTTAATCTATCCGTTAGTCGCTGATCAGTTATATGGACTTGCAATGGGCACCCCACTTTCACCAATAGAGGCTGATGTGTCCATGGAAGACATTGAAGAAAGGGCTATTTCAAAAAGTCTTTGCAAACCTGAATTTTGGGTTCGTTTTAAGATGACAATTTTATTCATCTTATAATTTTTGGTTTTTCATTGGTTTTTTGGTTTCTTTTCACATTGACTTTCCGCGTTTGTTTCTGTTTTTTTTTTCAGTTCTTCCGATATACCAAAGACCACACGAACAAGGAATTTTGTAGACACCGGATTTTTCACCTATCGGCATAGGGTCTTTACCTTGATAAATTTGAGACCTGATAGTTTTTCTGGGTCTATAATAAATGTAAATGTTATTTTTTCTTAGATGTTTTGAAATGTGGTCTGAAACCCCTTTAACGTATGGGAGACCAAGATAAACTAAATTTTACATTTGATTTGTGTTTTCTGTCGAGCTATCTGATAATCTTTTAATGCGTTTTGCAATTACAGAATTTATTAAACTAATTGGATACCCATTCCCAAATAAAATATCTCTAAGGTGGTTGAGCTCTGAATCCAAGAAACGTGTTGAACAAACTTTCAATGCTCTATCAACCAGAGAAGTGACACCTCCTCTTTTCACAGCAGGAGATTGATTAGAGGAATAATTTAAGTAACGGTCATTATGTGTTGGTTTTCTATAGACACTAAACTCGAA
Organism: Artemia sp. Qi Xiang Cuo; assembly: GCF_049724085.1. Lineage (NCBI taxonomy): Eukaryota > Metazoa > Arthropoda > Branchiopoda > Anostraca > Artemiidae > Artemia > Artemia sp. Qi Xiang Cuo. Next base: position 48,576,226 of record NC_142810.1, read on the forward strand.
ACATGTATCATTTCGGTGCGCCAGAACATCTAAAAGGAAGACGCCTCTCTATCTCTGATTCGTGAGTAAATTTAGGTTTTGGATCCAAGGAGTTGAGCAAGTGAAAAAAAGAACCCAGAGACTCGTCACCATGCTCCCACAAATACAAAATATCATCTTTAAAACGAACCCAAAATTCAGGCTTACAAAAACTTGGCAAAATATCCCTTTCTTCAAGGTCTTCCATGACGATATCAGCCTGTATTGGAGAAAGGGGGGCACCCATTGAAAGCCCATATTTCTGTCTATAAAGATGCCTCTATAATGGAAGTAAAAAGAAGTTCTGTTACAAAGTGCTGTAAGAGAAAGAAGTGCCTGATTCGAAAGAGTAGATTTTTCTGATATAGATGGGTTAGAATTAAGTTTATGCTCCAAAATCATTTCGGCCTTTTGAGGATCACAATTGGTATACATTGAATCTGCATCAAAACTACCAATTCTTGTATTTAGTTTAACCAAAACTTGCATTACCTTGGATTAAAAATCAGCGGAATTTTTAATATAGGATTTTGAGCCTGAATTAGTCGGCGAAATACAACTGATAAGAATTTCCCTATTTTTGCTGTAGGAGAATTAAAAGAAGAAAAAATGGGTCGAAGTGGATTACCGGGCTTATGAACTTTAGGAAGACCATAAAAGCGAGGGGACGTACATCCGCGCGGGTAAAACCTTTTGTACAATTGATCTGTGATTTCACCTTTTCCTTTTATATAAGAAAGCTCTTTTCGGACTTCCTGGACGAATTTTTCTTTGGGATCGGTAGCTAATTGTTCATATGTGTTAGAATCATTTAAAATTTCTCTGACTTTTTTGTCGTAATCATCTGAATCTAATACAACAGCAGTATTGCCTTTATCGGCTTTCGTAATAATCCTGGAATGATCTTTATGTAGTGCGTGTAAGACCAAGTGTTCATTGTTACTAACATTTTTTAAATTTGGATTATTAACAGAAGGCGAATCCAACAAACTTTCAACAAATTGTAATCTAACCTCAGCAATCTCTCCAATATCCGCACGAGAGTCATGAAATGCCCCGTCTGTGTTCGCGATAGTTTCACTATAAGGTATTTTAGTTTACTCTGACTCTTTGTCAACCCTAGACCGGATGTATTCAGCCTCTCAGTATATGATGGATATAGACACATTATATTGTCCTAGTATTTTTGGTAATCTTGCTTCAAGTGACATAAGAACATACCTTCAGTATGTTCCAAGCCACTCAGGTATAACTGGTTTATTGGCTTGAAAATCAAAAAAATTATCAGCTACTACAGCATTCTGCCTAAACGGCGTTTTTTTTTCTTTCCCGCAAATAGCTTGGCACTGGAACATCGTAGAGAGTTGCTCAATGGCTTATTTTAAAGAAAATTACTTGATCTAGTGCCGTTTATAACTAAAATTTTATTTTTATTTTAAATAAAATCAATTTTTCCACTAAAAACTGCATTTTTATGGCCAATCTTGATGAATGACGTCATAAACACAGGTAGTAACTATATATGAAGTAATAAGTGAATGCAATATTTATACGCGCTTATCTTTCGACAAGATAATACAAGACATACATAATGGATCGATATAGTTCACTATAACTGGGTACTATGTAAGTTTCAACGTATATAGCTTAAACCCAATAAAGAAAAACCTACAGCGTATAGTGAGTAAAAATAAGATAATACAAGCATATTTTGAAATGTTGCTTATCTGGGGTATGGTGCCATACTGAGGATCATGTCTTACAATTCCAACTAAGAAAAAGTCATAGGCTTTTCCCTGTTTGTAATCCACGTTTCTACAAAAGAGCAATGCGATAGTTAGTTTAAAATTTTACATTTAAAGAAGATCATTGGAATAAAAAACCATTGCATACATCGGACTTAGTTAGATACTTGATTGTTTGAGGTACGTCTCTTACTATTTAAAAGAAGAAAATCCGTAGGCTTTTCCTGTTTGTATCCGGGTTGCAGCGGTAGCTAGCAACCTAGTAAGAGACGATCACGTCGAATGTTAAGAAATATAAAAACCCATACCTCCTAACAAAGGAGTCAGATGAAAACAAAAAGTAAACCATTAGAGCCGCCTTGTCCGAAACCCCTGTATAGTAAACTTTCTGTCCTTTGGCTTGAACAGCAAGGGAAATATATTGGCTTGAAAATCAAGAAAAGTGGCAGCTACTACAACATTCTGCCTAAACGGGATATTTTTTTTTCTCTTTTTTTTCTTTTGTATCCAGAGATAGCTTGGCACTGGAACATCGTAGATAGTTGTTCAATGGCTCATTTTAAAGGAAATTAACTGGGTTAAAAATCTATAGTAACTAAAATAAATTATTTCTAAAAGAGAATAAATTTTTTTACCAAAAACTGCATTTTTGATGTCTTTTCACACTGCAGTCTTTCAAACATAATCGTATACCAGCGGTAAGATTTGAACCCACGCCTCCGAAGAGACTGGTGGCTAACACCAGTGCCTTGGACCACTCGGCCAGGCTGCCTCTCATAAATATATATGTGAATCCGGGTTGCAGCAGTAGCTAGCAACCTAGTAATCCGGGTTGCAGCGGTAGCTAGCAACCTAGTAAGAGACGATCACGTCCAATGTTAAGAAATATAAAAACCCATAGTTCCTAAAAAAGGAGTCAGATCAAATTCAAAAGTGCACCATTAGAACCGCCTTGTCCGAAACCCCTGTATAGTAAACTTTCTGTCCCTTGGCTGGAACAGCAAGGGAAATATATTGGCTTGAAAGTCAATAAAAGTGGCAGCTACTACAACATTCTGCCTAAAAGGGATATTTTTTTTTCTTTTTTTCTTTTGTATCCAGAGATAGCTTGGCACTGGAACATCTTAGAGAGTTGTTCAATGGCTCATTTTAAAGGAAATTAATTGGTTTAAAAATCTATAGTAACTAAAATTAATTATTTCTAAAATTTACAATAAAGAACGACACCTAGCCCATGTTAACTGAAACATAAAAAGGGTTTATGTAATTTCCAACAGTATCATGGCTGTAGAGATGGTTCAAACCTAGTAAAGAACAAACCATTACAGTAAAGAATATTTCATGTTTAAGATTGATCAATGATGTCATAATCATAGTTTGTAGCCAGGTCGTCTCTTACTATTCCAATTAAGAAAAAGCTATAGGCTTTTTCCTGTTTGTAATTTCACATCAAACAAAGAAGAGATCAGATTAGACCAAGAACAGACCAGATCAGACCGATAACATCCGGGTTGCAGCGGTAGCTAGCAACCTAGTAAGAGACGATCACGTCCAATGTTAAGATATATAAAAACCCATAACTCCTAAGAAAAAGGTCAGATAAAAACAAAAAAGTACACCATTAGAACCGCCATGTCTGAAACCCCTGTATAGGAAACTTTCTGTCACTTGGTTTGAACAGCAAGGGAAATATATTGGCTTGAAAATCAAGAAAATTGACTTTAACCATGTTATTCTCCCAAACGGCATATTTTTTTCTTTCTCTTTTTTTTTCTTTTCCACAGATAGCTTAGCACTGGAACATCGTAGAGAGTTGTTCAATGGCTCATTTTAAAGGAAATTAATTGGGTTAAAAATATTTTGTAACTAAAATAAATCATTTCTAAAAGAGTTACATAAAGGATCGATACAGTTCATCATAAATCGTATTTGTCAATATTCGGGTTGCAGCGGTAGCTAGCAACCTAGTAAGAGATGATCAAGCCCCATAGTAAAAACTAAAGTAACCCATAACTCCAAAAAAAAAGTATTTTTTTCTTTTCCACAGATAGCTTGGCACTGGAACATCGTAGAGAGTTGTTCAATGGCTCATTTTAAAGGAAATTAATTGGGTTAAAAATCTTTTGTAACTAAAATAAATTTTACATAAAGGATCGATACTGTAAATGGGAATTCTCTAAGTAACATCGATATCATAATTTTATTGATAACTTAATTACAAACTAAAAGAAATTGACCCTGAATGGCCTTGAACCAGTAACCTTTCGGTTAATGATCAATCATGCTAGCCAGTAGCACCACAACATTTTTACTTAAAGTTGTAATATTAACCATATGATCTATAAAGGATCGATACAGTTCATTATAAGCTGGGACTATATAAGATTCATCGGATATAGCTGTAACCTAGATATATTAAAAGACGATCATTTGAAGAACAAACCATTGCATACATTGGACTTAGTTAGCTGCCTGATTCTTTGAGAGTTGTCTCTTACTACTCCAATTTTCCTGTTTGTAATCAGAGTTTACATAATCTGGGTTGTCAATATAATAAAGAACGAAACTTAGCTCATAGTTTACATAAAGGATTAGAATAAGGACCGAAGTCTATCTCAAAGTAACTGTTGCAGCAGGGAAAAGAAAAAGAGGTCTGTGGTGTATGTGACGTCATACGAGGTTAAATTTGATTTGAAATAAACCCGAACAGCTAAAGCAAAAAGCCTGAAAAATTTCCGAGGAAATGAAATTTTCCAAAAGTATAATAAAGAACCACCTCTAAATTTTACACGCCACTTAAATAAAGTATAGGTTAGTAATTCCACAGATAGTTATATTAAAGATCATATGCGGTTTCATTCTCAGCAATCATCAAGGTTAAGGTCAATAATACTTTCACAAGGCTTACAGAACCAATTCACTAGCTAGTCCGTCGTTAAAGAAACATTAATGACACCATATCTTATAAAAATCCTCACTAAACATGACATTAGAAATTTTTATAAAATTCATATTTTATGACAAATGAAGTACATTAACTTATATAAATAAAATGTTAAGGTAAATTTATTTATGAGGTATAACTCGTATAAGGTTTATATTCTCCCCGAGGGGTGATCGTTCAGACAAATATCATCATACACTTAGGGGGTAATCGACGCCTATTTAATTCCAACACAGATTTTATTTCTTACGATATAACGTCATGCACCTATGGTTTCTGAGTTTTAAAATCTTCAGTTTATCTTTTCTTCACTTATAAACTTTGCAATAGCAAAAATAACTTATGTTCAAGCTTTCTATAAACATAACATGAAAATAATATTTAGACACGAGTAAGAAAGTTTTAATAAGAATTTAAAAAGAAACACAACAGCAACTAATTGCTTGGTTGACTTTAGTTAGGACCAAATAAAGCAGAAAACAATGGCTAGTAATTTCGAGAATAAGATTATTAGACATGTTGAGTTCTACTTTGGTGACTCCAACATTGTGAGGGACAAATTTCTTTTAGAAGAGATTCAGAAAAATGATGAAGGATGGGTTCCTATGGAAATTTTGTTGAAATTCAAACGACTGGCATCTCTGTCGGATCATCCGTTATTAGTAACTGGAGCATTGATTACATTAAGGAACGAAATGTAGCCCATAATAACTGAAGTAATAAAAGGAATCATTATATAGCTGATTATTTTAACTATATTTAAATGAGGAGCAACCATTTGCAGTAGCTCATATCAACTCACAGAGTGGGTCAAAATTAAAAGGGCTGAATAGTCTCGACTGAAAAGCCCACTTTGGCTGAAATAGAAATAAATCAGGAGATCTACCAAATTCAAAGTCCAGTTACGGACAGAACAGGAAGATCGCTAAGCCACCAAAAATTTACCAATAAGTGTAAATCTTTAGAAAATGTTAATCTAATATAAGAAAAAAGAAAAGATCAAAAATGGGTCTTTTAAGGCCAAACGACAATACTGAATAAACACACAAAGGGAATATTTCGACAGGACAACCGCCTCTCTTCTTCAGGGCGAAACGAAATAAAGTATTCAAGAAAAGTGTCAAAGAAAAAAAAAACAAAAATAAACGCGGAAAGTCAATTTGAGAAGAAACAAAAAAAAACAAGGAAAAAAACAAAAAATTAAAATATGAATAAAATTCAATAAAAGCCAAAAATTACAAGAATAAAAACCAAATACCTAACAACCATAAAAGCGAATCAGTCGCCAATATCCGCGATTTGGACAAAATCATCAAAACTATGAACTGCCATCGCCGGATACTAGCGAACAACTGAGAAGTTGAAAGAAAACAATTCCTTCACTCAAAAACAAAACGAACCAGCAATCAAATAAGTTGGGGGACAATGACATCTGATTTCTTATTTTAATTATTGTATTTCTTGGTGACACTCTTTGAGATCTAAGGAGTTGTTCACGTGTTTGATTATATTATTGGGAAAGTGGTTCAAGGTTTATTTCAGGAATTACTAAAGTATCGGCTTCTCTTTTGAGAAAACCGAAATATGACAAGTTTATTCTTAAATCACCGGAATCTATGTTCAAAGCTAAACCTAAATATAGGTATTTAAAAATTTCAGCCGCTTCCCTGTAGTGCTGGACAATACCTTTGTCGTGAGAAATTAAACTTGCTTGGTAACATAAAATAGTATGTTCCGGAAAATTATAGATATGTTCTGCAAGGGCAGAGTCAAAATTTTCCGTTTTGTTTCCGCTTTTTAAGGGTGTTAACAATTGAGGTAGAGTGTTGATTTAATCTATCCGTAAGTCGTTGGTGAGGTCTTCCGATGTACCAAAGACCACACGAGCATGGAATTCTGTAGACACCAGAGTGTTCTCCTTGTGGGATAGGGACTTTACCCTTATAAACTTGGGAACTGATAGTATTACTGGGTCTATAAAAAGTATATATATTATTTTTCTTTAGATCTTTGGAAATATGTTCTGAAACACCTTTTACGCACGGGAGACAAAGGTAAAGGGAACTTTCCCTTTGATTTGTATTAGGTGTATCACCACTTGATAGCATTCTGATAAATTTTTCAATAAAAAGAATTTATTAAACTAATTGGATAACCATTTCCAAATATAACATCCCTAAGGTGGTTGCGCTCTGAATCCAGGAAAAGTGGTGAACGAACCTGCAATACCTTATCGACTAGAAAAGTGACCACCCCTCTTTTAACCGCAGGAGAATGATTAAGGGAATAATTTAAGTAACGGCCACTATGCGTAGGTTTTCTATAAACCCCAAACTCGAAACATGTATCATGTCGGTGCACCAGAACATCCAAGAAAGGAAGACGCGGATCTACCTCTGATTCCTGAGAAAAATTGAGTTTTGGATCCAAAGAGCCAAGCAAGTGAAGGAAAGACCCCAAAGATTCTTCATCAAGTTCCCATGAATAAAAGATATCATCTTTAAAACGAACCCAAAATTCAGGTTTTACAAAAACTTTGTGAAACCTACACTTTCTTTCCCTTTCTACTACTTCTTTCACTTACAGCCCTGTGCAACAGAACTTCTTTTTATTCCCATTATAGAGGTGTTTTTTATAAACAGAAATATGGACTTGCAATGGGCACCCCGCTTTCACCAATAGAGGCTGATGTGTCCATGGAAGACACTGAAGAAAGGGCTATTTCAAAAAGTCTTTGCAAACCTGAATTTTGGATTCGTTTTAAGATGACAATTTTATTCATCTTTTAATTTTTGGTTTTTCATTGGTTTTTTGGTTTCTTTTCACATTGACTTTCCGCGTTTGTTTCTGTTGTTGTTTTTTTTTTCTTCGGCAATTCTCTTGAATACATTATTTCTTTTCACGCTGAAGAACAGAGGCAGTTATGCTCTCGAAATATTCGCTTTGTGTGTTTATTCAGTATTCTCGTTTGACCTTAAAAGTCCCATTTTTGATCGTTTCCTTTTCTTATATTATAACAGGCCAATGAGGTTTAAAAATTATATTAATGTTAATCTAAGGACTTGTCTGCCGTAAAGAGCGGAGAGTTGAGGACGTGGCAGTCGTTTCCATATATGGAATGATATGTGTTTACTTTTTGGTCTTGATTTTGCTCCATATTTTGAGCTGAAAATAAAAGTTTGGTTATCTAATTTTGATTGTTTTTAAAGTCATGCCGAGGATTAGCCGAAGTATGATGTGAGCTACCGACCCATAAATCCTGATTTCTTTCTCTAAAGTTGAACATATCAATGCTAGTAAACTGATTGGCAGTGTCCCATTTTTTCAGTTTTTCCTTTTAAGAATTAAAATGTTGGAATGTAATTTAAATTTGAACAAAATATGAATATGTAGTTAAAAATTCAAATGAAAAGTAGTTTCGTTAAAGAAGTGCTCAATGATATTTTTTCTGCAGAGCTACGGGTGAACAGAGAGGGACATTATTATTCTTATGGATGCAAATTTTGTTTGACTTTATGTTTTCTATGTGACGGAAGTCATTATGACCTCTTCAATAGGATTTCCCTATGTTTAAATAAATTGTGTACTTATGTTAGAGTTTTACAGAAAACCACTTGAAATTGCAAAAAAATAAAGCTCCTGGTAGAAACTGACAGCCCCCCTCAAGAAAACTCCCAGGTGAGGCTCTTGATGTTGCGGGGGAAATATTATTGACTGGCATTTTCCATCAACAGGAGGGAAAATATTATCCACCAACCAATAATAATAAAGGGGTAGACAGAAAAACATAACGAGTGATTCAACAGCAATTAGATGTGAATTTTATCCTCCCCGTCCTTCCCCAGAACTCATTGTATACTAATCTGAAAGCTCAATGAGAGTTAAGATATTTGGCCGTTAAAACGCACGATTTGGTACCCTATTTTTTAGTAGCTGAAGCGCAATTATACATTTAAAAAAATAATTTCATTAGAAATCAGGCAAATTAATTAAGTTAAATTAAGTTTTAAGACAAATGCCCTTGTTAACCAAATAACTTGTATTGAATACGTGACTTTAACGAACGAATGTGCCAACGTGTGCAATACTTCCTCTGCATCTGAGAGGAAAAATTTATAGTTTTCGAATCAATGGGCTATCTCAGGATCCTCAACCGATACCAACTTGGTTCTCTTTAAAGTGAAGTCGCAGTTTGGTGCTACAAGATGATAAAAAACGCCACTTTCTCGTGGCAAAATCTTTTTGGTGGCAAGACCGTTCAATGAACCCTCTTCCGATCTTTTAAGACCATTGATTCAATACGATCACCCGTGGAAAGACAACAACAAAAAAATGAACATATATCCGTAATCTTTCTGCTGGGCAAACATATGAAATTATATTTTTTTTTTTTTACAGATAACTGCTTTGAGCGTTTAAATCAGGGCTCTGCAAAAAGCTGAATTTAATGCTATAAATTTCCATTAAGATTAATTTTTTTTTAAATGTTTTGCCCTTTTTTTTTAAATGAGGCAATTGTTCTAAGTATTATATATTTTAGTGAATAACATTGAAGAAAAAATTATATATATTTGGAATTAGTATAAAAAATCAATCATTTACCTATTTATTTATATAAAAATAACTTTTTTTGAGTATTGGTTACTGAAAGCCATTGTCACTCTTACTCAAAATTTTTTCTACCGCGGACTGTTTTGATACTTTTTCATCAAGCTTTGGAATCGTCTGGAATAAATAAAATTTACAGAGCATTCATAAGGCAGATAAGCAAAATTCTAGGTTCTAAGGGGCGTGTATTTCAAAATGAGCCACAATTTCAGAAATGGTAAATTATATGAAAAGAATGAAAATAAAAATTATGTCTACAAAAAAATTTTGCTAAATTTATAAAAATATTCAAAATAACTTTGAAATGCAAAGGAAAAACTATTACATTCAGTCACTCAAAATTTTTGTAATCTTTTCGCAAATCGCCCTAACTCCCCAAAACCCAACATAAAATGAAAAAAAGTTGTATCGAAAATTGCCAATAGATTTTTCCAAAAGGGGAAAAAAACACTGGCTGCTGCAATACTGTTAATTGTTGAAAAGAAATCGAAGATTCGAAATATAAGTAATGACCAAAAATCCGATTTCCTCATCTAGCAGATCTTCAAGCACGACTTCGCAATGGATCAGGCTCTGTGTCGGTGGAACTTACTTCCTTTCTACCAAATCAACTTTATGTAAGGATCCACAATCTTTTCTCTGCAGGCTTGTACAGGAGGAGCCAGATTTAAACTCAGATCAAGTAAGCTGAATAATTTTGTGCCTATAAGTGCTCTTGTACTAATTATCAAGTCTTTAGAACTTTTTATGACAAATCGAATAATCTAATAATAGAGTGGTAGATTTTTGGCAGTTCATGTTATTGACTTACAAATAAAGTAAACATAGGCCTACTAGCCTAGCCCACTCAATGCCTTTTTGGTAAATTTTTTGTTGTTCATATTATTGACTTATGATTAAAGTCAACATACCACTCGATGCCTTTTTTTTACACTCTTTTGAAATATAATAGGCTAATCATTTATGTTGGAAATAAATTTTACCCCCACCCTTATATAGGCTATGCCAATTCAGGGTATATATTTGCACATTATGGGGGGGGGTGGTAAATTTTATTTCTGATATAAATGAGAGGTAATTTTTAACCCCCCCCCTGATGTGCAAATATATACTCTGAATTGGTATAGGCTAGGTAGGGGTGGGGGTAAAATCCATTTCTGACAAAAATGATTAATATATTGGAAAGAGCGTAAAAAAAAAGGCATCAAGGGGTATGTTTACTTTATTCATAAGTCAATAATATAAACAACAAAAAAATTACTGCCTTTTTTATGTTCTTTCCCAAATATAACAATCATTTTTGTCAGAAATGAATTTTACCCCCACCCCTATATATACCAATTCAGGGTATAGCCTATATTTGTACATTAGGGGGTGGAGGTAAAGTTTATTTCTTATGCAAATGAGAGGTAAGTTTTAACTTTACCTCTCATTTGGCAGTCAATGAAATTGAAGGTTTTCTCACCGAGAATGATGAAAATAACCAGTACCTCATTGAATCTATTGACTCTAGAAGTGATTCAGGGCAAAAGCCAATGATTATAGTTACCCTACCTGAATACCACCAAGACATAAACTTCAAAATTGAAACAGGACCTGATACAAACATTCTTCCAGCAAAAAATTTAGGTAATTGAAGCCAAGGCCTACTTTGATTCCCAGTAAGGATATCCAAACAAGCTATAGCAGATGCAGCCTAAAGGTAGGGTGAATTTGGGTAATTCTGACCCCTTATTGAGTTTTTTTCAGCTTAATTTGGTCCCAAAATTTTTCTGGAGTTTCTGGCACAATAAAAACTATTTGACATTGTTCTTGGTCATAGTAGTAATATTTGTCACAATCTAGAAAGTTCACAGGTTTTGTTGTTTCCATGACTTACTGCACCCATCTCAGAGGGGTCAGACTTGCCCCCTAGTCTGGGGTAAATCTGACACCCCTGGGCAGATCCTATGTATGCAAAGATAAAAATTCTGTCACCTTAAGATATGATAGAGGATACCTCTATGTACAGGGAAACTGTATGAAACAAAAACTTTTGTTAATAATTTGTATGTGCCACAGAGGAACATAGGTTTTCTGCTTACTATGGGGTAATTCCAACAGTGTTGGCCTTACCCCATACATAGAAGAGGTGCCTGAGAAGTGTATTTTTCAAGTTTTTATTGTAAATGTGAAAAAGATAACACTGTACTTCAAATAATGGGGAAAAATTGTAATTTCAATTAGTATAAGATTTTTTTTTAGTTGAAAAAAGTAATTCTTATTGAAAAAAAAATTTAAATCAGAATTGGAGGGAGTCAACAAAGCAAATTTTTGATCACTTGTGATTCTTGTATACAGTGACGACATGCCAAATTTGGAATGATGGTGGTGTGAAGGGACCAGGTCCAGAAAGCTTTAATGGTCCTGCAAAGATGTATTCTTCTTCAACTTTGTCAATGTAATCTTTTTTTGGCCAGTCATATGAATAGTCGGCTAGGCTTAGGCAGCAAAGATATTTTATACAAACAAGATTTTCTTTGTTGATCAAGTTTGGTATTGTTTGCTACATATTCATTTAGCTGTATGTTTAGATTCTTTTTCTGCTCTTATTCATTCTCACTATTAACAGTATAACTTATGTCCATTTGGTCAGTTGAGGAACCCAGAGAGATGTCAGAGTCTTCACTGGAAAGATCATCTTTCTTTTTCAGCTTTGGCTTGATTGTCTTCTCTTTTACTTTCCCTGTTTTGTTCATGAGATTTTCTTTTTCCTCTTTTTCTTTTTGTTCAAGCACTCTCAATGCCTCTACAGAAGTGATTATTTCAGCTTCCCAAGTAATTCTCTGCCTACCAGATGTCCCAGGTGCTGAGACATCAAGAGGAGGGTGGTTTGCTATATATATATATATATATATATATATATATATATATATATATATATATATATATATATATATATATATATATATATATATATATATATATATATATATATATATATATATATATATATATATATATATATATATATATATATATATATATATATATATATATATATATATATATATATATATATATATATATATATATATATATATATATATATATATATATATATATATATATATATATATATATATATATATATATATATATATATATATATATATATATATATATATATATATATATATATATATATATATATATATATATATATATATATATATATATATATATATATATATATATAGTAAATATATATATTCCAGCACGTATCAACTGCAATGTGATTGACAAGGCAAAGTTTGATCTAGCCAAGTTAAAACAAAATGTTGAGACAAAGAAATCAGAGAGTCAGAATTTAACAAGAGTGACAACCACAATGAATGCTGCAACTGGTCAGATTACTTTGTATTGTTAACATTATGAATTGTTGGCAAATATACTAATGTCTAGGCTAGAATTGCAAAAAACTAGCCACATTTTATATAAATGGGGTAAATTCAACCCCTGTGGTTGCATTTATCCTGTATGGGGTAAGTCTGACATGTTGGATTTACCCCAAATTTGTGTTTTCTGGGGCAATTCTGACACCCCTTGTATCTCTTGACTGATTTGAGAACAAAATACTAATAAATTACAGTAATTACTTAAACTATCCTATTAACTTATCAGCCATTTAGAATCATTTTATCATCTCTCTATTCTTCCTCACTATCAATTAAAAATTGCTACCTACCTTGTTGCCAACAAAAATGCCTTCCACAAAATTTTGAAATTCCTTTATGGCAAAGCAATTGAATGGTGGAAATATTAAGAGTGCCCAAGCAAAAGGAAGAAGATGGTATATGGAACCACAGATATTTTTAATCACTAAGCCAGATAAGACAGGGTGTTGGAGTTACCCCTGGGTTGGACTTAATGGTGGAATTGCACAAATGGTGCTTCAGTATAAGGACCAAGAACCACATGCTCCTGCATTTCATGTTGTGGAAACCAACAAAGGTCCAATACTTGGTAGACAAACAAGTGAACAGATGAACTTGATAAAAATTTGTGCTCAGCCTATCATGTAATAAGGTACCATATAAGGGTTCAATCTGACCTAAAGTGTAACAGATCCTTGAGGAGTATGATGATATATTCCATGGTATTGGTACATTGTCTGGAAAATGTCACATTTACTTAAAGGAAGGATCAGTACCAACTGTCCAGCCACCTAAAAGAGTTCCCTGTGCCCTTCAACCAAAATTAAAAGAAGAACTTGACAGATAGAGAAGGTGAAGGAACCAACAAACTGGGTCAGTTCCATTGTTCTGGTTAAGAAATCAGATGGTACAATCTGGATGTGCCTGGATCCAGTAGCTTTGAATAAATGGATAAAATGTCCACATCACCCAATTCTTAGTTTTGATGATATTGCAGTAAAATTTGCAGGAGCAAAGTGATTTTTCAAGGCTGATGCTAGAAATGGCTACTGGTCAATGGTTTTGGATGAGGAGTCCCTCATCCAAAACCATTTAAAACCCAATTTAACCACTTTCAATACCACATTTGAAAGATATAGATTTAGGAGATATTCTTTTGGGCTCTTACTTGGGCCCAAAACCTAATTTAAGCACTTTAAATACCACATTTGAAAGATATAGATTTAGGAGATATTCTTTTGGGCTCTTACTTTGGAAGAGCCCAAAATACTTTAGAAGCAACAACCCCTGTCACCAGTACAACATGTCCGATCCCAATTCGCTGGCTGACTTAGTATTTAAGACAAATCCTGAAGAAAGAGATCTAGGAGTGCTGATAGATGAACAATTGAAGTTCCACAGCCACATGGCAACAAGCAGTTTCAAAAACAAATTCAAGCATCAGTCTCCTCAAACGCACCAAAACCAGCTGCTCCCATACAGTCTTTCTAAGGCTATAGTTAGGCCTGTTTTGGATTTTGGTACATGTCTCACCTCCCCTTCCTATAAAAATGATACCAGCCTAATCAAGGGAGTTCAGAGGCATGCCGTAAAGTGCATACCTGGCCTGCAAGATCTCCCATACAACAAGAGACTGGAACACATGCAGCTACCAATACTCATCTTCAGATGCTGCTGTTTTGATATGACGCTGACCTACAAGTATAATGCACAACCAAATAACCCCCTTTTTCCAAATATTCAAGTCAGCACCATACAAGAGGACACTCACAAAAGCTGTCAAAACATTCTGTCAATACACGAATGCAGCAACACTTCTTCTCTGAGCATGTTGTCAATGATTGGAATAGCCTTCAAGCTGAAATGGTGACTGCACCCACGGCTGCATCCTTCAAGTCCAGACTGGACAAGGAATGGAATGACAAGCCATGGAAATATGATTGGGACTGTCCATCCCACTCAACTACCAGCTGATGCCAACTTCATCATAATGAGTGTCTTGCTAGGAGGCTGATGCTGCTTTGGGCTTAAATTGCATCTCTCCAGCAGACCTCTCCTATGGCGTGTCACCTGGCCAAAACACAGTGACGAAATTTTGCCATCATTGACCTGGAGCACAACAGATCCAGTTTGGACCTTAATTTCGCTCTGAAGTGCAAATTAAGGTAATTAAGGCTCATATCAGCTCAGGATGAGTACCAAAAGTGGATGGAAAAGGCATTTGAAGATATTGATATTGGACTGATTGTTGACAATGTTGCTGGAATGGCTAGTAGTAAAAAAGAGTATGATAGGAAGCTGAAGATAGTTCTGGAAAAGGCTCATGAGAAAGATATCAAGTTCAATAAAGTAAAGTGTCTCTTTGATGCTGAAGCTATTCCTTATTTTAGTCATATACTGACAAAAGGAGGTATGAAACCTGATCCTTCCAAACTTAGAACAATCAGGGAAATTCCAGCCCCATTTTTAGGCATGTTTAACTATTGGTCAAGATATATTCCTGCCCTCTCTACCTTAAACCAACCACTTCAGGAATTAGAAAAGGCCAAGGAGTTTGAATAGAAAGCTGTACACAACCAGGCCAGAATTCAGGAAGCCATTTGCAGCAATCTTGTATATTTTGGTACTGAAAGCACTATGGTAGAAGTGATAACAGATGCATCACAGTATGGACTTGGTGATTGTGCAGATCACACAACAGTAGCCTTTGCTTCCAGGTCTCTGAGTGATATGAAAAACAGTACTCTTAAATCAAAAAGGAACTGCTGGGCATTGTGTTCACCTGTACACATTTCCACCAGTACATTTGTGGTAGAAACATCATTGTGACAACAGATCACAAACCACTAGAGGCAATTTTGTCCAAACCTATAAACAGAGCACCACCTAAATTGCAAAGAATGATGGTAGTGCTCCAGCAATATGAACTATCATTTCAGTACCACCCTGGCAAAGAGATTCCTGTAGCAGATGCTTTATCATGGATGTACTTACCAGATCAAGACCCAGAAATCCAAATCAAAGGAGGAGTAGCTATTCATGCATTCTTTAGAGATATTCCTATGATCAGAAACAAACTAGAGAATACTGCGAGAAAACGCTGAGAGATAGTGAGCTAAAAACACTATCAGATATCGTTGAATCTGGCTGGCCTAATGTACCGTCTATAATTCTACAATGTTGGAACTACAGAGATGAGCTGGTTACAAACAATGGTATTATACTGAAAGGCCAACGTTTTGTAGTGCCCAAGACACTGTAGACATATACTGCAACAGCTTCATTCTTCACATAGTGGAATTGTGAAAACCAAAGAAAGAGCTTGTAGTTTGGTATTTTGGCCTAACATCACAAAAGATGTTATGCAAATAGTATCTAGATGTGAAATATGTGTCAGACATCAGATGAATCAACAGAAGGAGCCACTAGTGTCCTCAGAAGTCCCCCCAGTATCCATTCCAATGTGTGGGTGTGGATATTTTTACATTAGCAGCATGGAATATCTCATCACCATAGACTATTATAGTCAATTTTTCGAAGTGGATAAGCTTGCCATTTCAAGTTCATAATAAGTGATCTCAAAATTGACAATGGATTTTGCAAGATACAGTATACCAGACCAAATCACTTCAGATAATGGGCCACAATTCAGCTTGGAAGAGTTTCAAGTTTTTACAGAAACTTGGGATATCAACCACATCACAGCAAGTCCCCAATACCCCAAATTGAATGGGATGAGCGAAAAGACAGTCCTGACTGCAAAAATGATATTGAAAAAGCATCAGAAAGTCAAACTGACCCACATATTGCATGGTTAGAGTACTGAAACACTCCAATTGATGGAGCACATTCACCAGTACAGCTGCTTATGAGCAGAAAGACATGGTCAATGATCCCAGCACTGCCATCACAGCTGTCACCAAAAATAATCACAAAACATGTTTTTGAGAATGCTAGAGAGAAAAAGTGTGGGTGAAATTTGATGAGAGTAGTAGATGGCACAAAGGTGTATTAGAAAAGAAGTTGAAGCAATCAGAGCACTCATATGTGGTATGTATGGAAGACAGTAGCTTGCTTTGTAGAAACAGGTGCCACCTACATCCCAGGTTGGAACCACTTACAACTGAGTCAGCACTTACACCAACATATCTAGCAAAGGCCAGATATTTTGACCAGAACCCAGAACAAGACATACACCCAAAGGGATAGAGGGTGATGGAGCAATTCCTGTTCCAGGTTGTACCAATGCTGGAATGCCTAGCAGTAGCAACAAGGCTGAAATACCAAACATTAGGGAAAAGAACAAAAGGGAAGTACTGAGTCAAAGAGGCGAGCTCTCTCCTTCCACAGGAATACTCCCTGAAACTAGAACACAAGCACCACCACTGCAGGGAAGAACCACTCACTCTGGTAGACTTTCCAAACCACCTGTTTGCATGAACTTGAGCATAGACTGCCAGCTAGTCTGCCCATGATCCAAAATATTTCTACATGAGAAGGAAGATGAAATATATTGCTTTTGCTTGCTTGCTTTTGTTTATTTGCTTGTTTTGCTTTTGCTTATGTGCTTCATTTATAGGTAGTGGATCTCCATTAAATGATTATATTTAAACCTGAAGTCTGATGAGGGAATATGTTACAGGTACCCTTGAGGTTTTGTTTTTTTATGTTGCCCTGTGGAGTTTTATCTGTATATTTTTTAGGGCCTGTCCAATATGGATTTTTGGGTCCAATACTATATAATGGTACAATATAATGGTATTGTACCAATATTTTTTTCAATAAATTCCCCTCCAGACAAAAAACCTTACCTAAAATTTAAACCCTGCATTTTCTGCCCATGTTCATACTCACACATTTCTTCCTGGTCTGTTACACAGCAAATATTAGTCTCAATAATTCACTATGGATTCCAATGCAAAAAGATTTATTTAGAAATGATTTAGAAAAAAATTAAAGCAAATAAAGTTCAAGTCTGGACAGTGCTTAATAAGTCCAGTCCTACTGGGGCAACTTCTAATAAAGAAAGCATAACTTTTCAGCATTTTCTTCTTTCAGAGATCTTGGTTTGTGATCATACATGTTCCCAATTGTGCTGAAAATTATTTTGCTTGGGACAGAAGAAGGTGGGAAACAGAGATGCTTCTGAACCAGTTGTGCCAGTCTCTTGAAACAAATGCTGTTATTTTGCCACCACTCTAATGGACAGCTTTTTTCCTGTCAATGACAGCTCCACTCATGTTCCTTTCCAGTTCATGATCAATATTATGTGCTGACTCTTCTTCCTCACTTGTTGAAGTTGCAAGCATCTTATCAAAAAGGCAGTCAATCAAACTTGAAGTGGCTAATTTCTTTTTCTTCCAATGTCTGACGCTGTGTTCCTTCTTGTAGCCTTCTTTTGTTGTTACTGAGTGCCTCTTTATTTAGTGGTTGGTGCTCATATCTGGGATCCAGCAGACCAGCAAGAACAACCTCTGGTTGTTTGTTCTTGAACTCACCATACATTTTGAACATTGCAGCACCAGGTGTCTATTGACATCAAATTTACATAGACTTCATTTACTTACCTCTGCTGCTCTCTCCACCATGGTCCGACTTAGCTGGTGCCTCTGCCCCCAAGGACTGGACAAGCAAAAATTACCTGAGGAAATCTGGTGCCATCTTCTTGATAAGTGGCAAATAAAAAAACAAAAACAAAAAAAAAAACAGCCAATATCTGATATTTTTTTGGATGTCCAATAATGACACTGGCCCCCATATTGGCCCAATAATGTTAGTCAGGTACTATTTTTTTTTATTCAGCACTGAAGATGGTCAGTTTTTTTTATTCCGCAATGCAGAGAAACCTCTGCATTGAACTGCAGAGGTTTCAACTAAAATATTTACATAGTTTTCTTTTATTTTTCACTGGCGGTTCTATCCTTGCTTTCTTTTCTTTACAAATTTTTGTCTTTGTTTTGGGTTACAATTGAGAAAACTATAGCCTACTTCAATATTGTGCTGGGTGTTGCTTAACAGATAATTCTTATGGGGTTTGTTGTTTCAGTGTTTTTTTTTGGGGGGGGGGGCCTGAAAAACCTCTTCCTGGCTGTAGAATTTATTATGAACTGCTTCCTCATTATAGTATATTTGCAGGCATGAATGCACAATAAGTTAGATGTAATAGGTTTAAGATTATTTGTATGGAATATATATATTTTTTTTCAAGATAGCAAGGGGTTTCTTGCTATCTTGAAAAATAGTTAAGTTAGGTAAAAGAAACTTTCAAGAACAAATTTCAGGGTCTAAATCATATTCTGGGAAGACCATTTTAAGCCATCTTTTTAAATTTGGCCCTAAAACCTTATCAGCTCTTGGGTATATCTAAGATGTCCAATTCCCCTTGAAGCTGTGATCAATTATAGGCTCTTCAACTAAAAATTATTTGCAGGATGAAACCGGAGCATATTTGATTGACAGGGACCCATTATACTTTGGACCAATCTTGAATTACCTGAGACATGGAAAGCTTGTGATTGACAAAAATCTAGCAGAAGAAGGTAAAGTACATATTTTAAAATTCTAAATGGTCATGTTTCTTTGAATAAGTCTTGCTCCTCTTCTTTTCATTTTTTGTTCTTCAAGGAAGAAGGTGAGTTTTGAGAAAGAAGAGGAAGGAATTTCAAATCCCTTCCCGCTATAGAAGTTAGATCAAGTTGCGAAAGCACTATGTCAAATAAAAAACTTACAATTTTCGAAGAGAAAAGAAAACAATGAGTGTAGCAAAATAACTGAATAAATGCATCAAATAAAAACAACCTACAATTTAAGAGAGAAAAGAAAACAATGAGTGTAGCCAAGTAACTGAATAAATGCATCAAATAAGAATCCTACAATTTTAGAAGAGAAAAGAAAACATTGAGTGTTGCAAAATAACTGAATAAATGCATCAAATAAAAAAACCTACAATTTTAGAAGAGAAAAGAAAACAATGAGTGTTGCAAAATAACTGAATAAATGTATCAAATAAAAAAAAACCTACTATTTTAGAAGAGAATAGAAAACAATGAGTGTAGCAAAATAACTGAATAAATGCATCAATTAAAAAAACCTACAATTTTAGAAGAGAAAAGAAAACAATGAGTGTAGCAAAATAACTGAATCAATGCACCAAATAAAAGACCTTCAATTTTAGAAGAGAAAAGAAAACAATGAGTTTTGCAAAATTACTGAATAAATTCATCAAATAAAAAAACCCTACAATTTTAGAAGAGAAAGGAAAATAATGAGTGTAGCAAAGTAACTTAATAAATGCATCAAATAAAAAAACCTACAATTTTAGAAGAGAAAAGAAAACAATGAGTGTAGCAAAATAAGTGAATCAATGCATCAAATAAAAAACCTACAATTTTAGAAGAGAAAAGAAAACAATGAGTGTAGCAAAATAACTGAATCAATGCACCAAATAAAAAACCTACAATTTTAGAAGAGAAAAGAAAACAATGAGTGTTGCAAAATTACTGAATAAATTCATCAAATAAAAAAACCCTACAATTTTAGAAGAGAAAGGAAAATAATGAGTGTAGCAAAGTAACTGAATAAATGCATCAAATAAAAAAACCTACAATTTTAGAAGAGAAAAGAAAACAATGAGTGTAGCAAAATAAGTGAATCAATGCATCAAATAAAAAACCTACAATTTTAGAAGAGAAAAGAAAACAATGAGTGTTGCAAAATTTCTGAATAAATGCATCAAACAAAAAACCTAAAATTTTAGAAGAGAAAGGAAAACAATGAGTGTAGCAAAGTAACTGAATAAATGCATAAAATAAAAAAACCTACAATTTTAGAAGAGAAAAGAAAACAATGAGTGTTGCTAAATTACTGAATAAATGCATCAAATAAAAAACCTACAATTTTAGAAGAGAAAAGAAAACAATGACTGTAGCAAAGTAACTGAATAAATGCATCAAATAAAAAAACCTACAATTTAGAAGAGAAAAGAAAACAATGAGTGTAGGAAAATAACTGAATCAATGCATTAAATAAAAAACCTACAATTTTAGAAGAGAAAAGAAAACAATGAGTGTTGCAAAATTACTGAATAAATGCATCAAATAAAAAAAACTACAATTTTAGAAGAGAAAGGAAAACAATGAGTATAACAAAGTAACTGAATAAATGCATCAAATAAAAATAACGGAGGATAATTCAAATCTCAAATGCTTCTTTAATCCTCGAAAAAAGGGGAAATATTATGGATAGAGAAGATATATTCAGATTTATGATAAAAGTTATTCATCTTAGTCTTAGACATTTCTAATGGCTTTCTAATTTTAAATCTTGAGACTGCTTCAGTGTTTTAAAACAAAGTGAAGAGCCTAGTGAAATTTACCATGCTTGAAATAACAAATGTAAATTGATGAAAAACCACAAATTAAAAAAAGAAGGGAAGGATAATGCAAGAAGGCAACTACATTAAAGAGAGAACCTGAAATATCACAAAACAACATCGCTGCATTATTGATCTAAATGTCTCTGATTTTTTTAATATCTAAAATAAGTATCAACTTAAGGGTTTTTTCCACTGTCCAAACAAAAAACTGTTAGCTAATAATTTTCCCAACAATTTCTGCAGTCCAACTAAAAATTGTTAGCTAACATTTTTAGAGAATATCTTTAACAAATAAAATGCTTGTTGAGAAAATTGTTGGAGTATTTATTTCTGTTAGCTAACAATTGTGTTTCCGCCATCCAAACAAATACATGTTAGCTAACATTGTTAGCCAACAGTTGGACAGCGGAAAACCCCTTTAGTATCTTGAACTTAGGTGTTAAGTTTGACTTACCCTTGTGTTTGACAGGGTTGCTGGTGGGTATGGAATAGCCCTCATATGGTTGAGTAAAACATTATAATTATGTGCAGACAATATTCAGTTGTGGCTTGGGAACAACCATGGAGGTCAATAGAGCAGAGCATTGAGTGGGCATAGTGTCTCTTCTTCTTTTTCGTAAAGCAGGAGGTCCATGAACACAAAAAGCAGGTTCTTTCTCCTCTTTATTATACTGGCTACATACTGGGATACATACTACATACTGGGATACATACATACTACATACTACATACTGGGATATAGTTATGACCAATTAAAGAAAGGGGCAAATCAGGAGTCATACACCTACAGCAACAATTTAGTTGTTACTGTGAATGTCCGAACTTTGTGTAATGTCGACATTCACCAGTGAATGCCCGAATTGCAATAAAAGTGTTAGGTATTTTAGCCATGGAGCACATGTGCTTGAGGGTAATGGCCTCCTCGCACTGTTGCTGGCATTCAAACAAGACATGCTGGATTGTTTTATCTGTTGAGAAGCAAATACAACAGTGGGCAATGATGTAATCCCAATTTAAATAGCAGACTGTTGATAAGAAGAAAACCTGATTTCACTTGGAAATATTGCACAGCCTGCAGTCTTGTTTGGAAGGGTGATGATATAAGTTTACTGTGACTTTTTTCCTTCTTTTTTTCATCATCATCAATCATTTTGTTGAAACTAAATTCTATTACAAACGTAAAGAAAAATTATTTGGCCCAAGAAGCTTGGCTTGTTGTGGGCCATACAACACAATAATAAAGCACTAAAAGAACCACAAATATTACCCTAAATCAAACAATATATAGTAAACAAGGATTAAAGAGAATAAACACTAGCATGCAGTAAAAAAAAAATGTATATATATGCATAATAATAACGATATATAAGGGAAAAACACAAAAAGGAGAAACACTAGGAAAAGAGAAAACAGGGAAAATAAACGAAGGAGAGAGAGAAAGTACTAAACTGGAAAGGCATTTCCAGTTTTCCAGACGAAATACTGCCTTTGCAGACAGAAATAACGGGACATCCGGTGGGATTGAATTCCATAATTGAATTGATTTATAAATAGGAGACCTCTGGGCTGCTGTAGATGAACGTTTGGGCAAAATAAGTCTACGAGAAGAACTACGTAAAAAAGTAGAGTACCTACCTGAGGCTTTCCGTGAAAAAAATTGCTGCAGAGGCGGTGGAAGTGTACCTAGAAAGGCAGAATACGCTAAATAAAGATTACTTTTACCCACAATACGATCCAGCGGAGCTATTACAGTATCATTTTAAAGATCAGAGGAAGGGTAAATCCGAGGGAGAAGTTTGAGGGAGTTTAGTTCTTCGAGGAAGAACTTAATTTGTATCTTTGCCTAATTTTGTCCCTTGCATTGAGGTCAGAGGAAGGCCTTGGTTGCTAGTAAATCAGCAGTATCATTATATTTTATGCCTTCATGGCTTAGAACGTGTTGAAAATATATCTGATTAACTTTAGCCTGAAGGTTCAGTGGCTGTCTTCTAATATTATATAGGTCATTGCCATTGGCAATTCTATTAATATTTTGGAGCAGAAGTATTGCAGATTTGGAGTCAGTTGAACAAATGATATTTTTAGATTCTAAAGATGAAATAACACTATTATCTTACATTTTGATCAAGATATTTCTAATTTCTGTTTCTACGGTGAAGTACAAAATATTTCATCACAAATAAAATCTTTATCTCAACAGAAGACCAAGCATTGAAACTGTCAACCAAAGTTATTAGGTTTGCTGAAGTATCAAAACATTTAAGATGTATATTTTCTATCGTAGCCTAAAAATGAACGATCATGTATTAAAATCCCATAGTTTGGACTGCCATAGGTTGGCGTATTTCTTTACGGGCTTCAAACTAAATTCCAGATTTGTAGGCTAATTACAGCCAAAAGATCAAATAAAACAAGCAGTTTTCATGTATCTGAAATTGCGAAACTCAGCATCTGCCTTATCATTATGTCTAACAGCCTGCAACTATACTGGTAAGTAAAAATGAAGTTTAGAATTAACAAAAAAATATTTCTTTGGGGATTAAAATAAGTGAAACTGGTGTTTAGCTGACCTTGAGCAAGAAGTACAAACAATTTTTTTATTCAGACAGTGGATGGTCTCCCAAAGTCCTTTTGAGATAAATAGTCCTCTGCAAAAGTAATTATTCGATTAAGTCCTACTTTCAAACCATTTCTTAAATGTTAAGATTTGTCCTTGAGCATAACAGTGTTCTTTTTGATGCATCAGTTTTCTCTTTGAATTTATTTTAAACTGTTATTTTCGAGAGTTAGAGATTTAGTCCAATCCTTCTGCAGGAATTGTTTATTGTGTATGGTGATTGTTTTAAATACTTGGATCCATTGTAACTCAATCTCATTAGCCACAACCCTGGTACTTGTCAATCCTTATTTAATTGCACCCGATTTAGGTCAACGTAGATGTAACTTGACCTCCCATCCAACCCAATTTCATTTTACCCAACCCCAAAAATCCAACCCAACCCTTTTTGATGCAACTCAACTCACATTAAAAGCAACTGTAATTACCCCAAGACTACAACTGAATAGCAAATCTTTTGTTGCAAGTGATGAAAGTTTGACTTAAGTTAAATTGTATATATTGGTTAATTCATTGTGTGAGTGTTTTTTTTTACTTTTTTTAAGAGGCTCTACTTGTAAGAAATTCCATTTTCTAAGAAAGGGCAGCAATTTATCCTTCCTCTTCTTACACATACAAAATTAGCCAAGAAGACAGAAGTTGGATAGAAGCCAACTTTGGCTTCTTGCCAAAGTTGCTTTTGGTTGTGTTTTGATGATGATTGTTTATTTATAACCCAATTGTAATGGAAAAATAGTGGAGTAATAAAGAAAAGAAAGAATGAAAAAATTCGATACAAAAATGATTAATAAATAACTAAACAAAAATATTAAACAGCACTAAGCAACCGGATGAGGCGATGATGAGGGCCCAGCCTTAAGGTCGCATCAGAAGTAATTACATGTTGATGACGGTGCAGAGTACGCATAATATCAGTAGCACCAAACCGAGCGATTATTTTTCTATTAGGGTAGGAAGGTGGCAAATAAAGAGGAAACTTGCAATACCGGAAACAATAAATGCGGATTAGATTCAGATCGCTTTCTCGAAACAGAGGGTAAAGTCCAGACACAAGAAGTACAGCATGATCATCAAAAGTCGAGTAAACTTTCGCGAGACCGTGTCTATTATAACGGCCACGATTAGCAACTATCTTAGCATAACCCATTTTTAATTTATCTTTAATATCAGCCACTTTTTTTCGCTGCAGAGCTACCGAAACTTACCGAAATCCCCAGCCACCTGAGACCAGAAACACGGGGAATAACGAAAAAAGGGCAATTTAAATCCCCCGTACCAAACATATTAAACGACGTACATTAAACGACAAATATTCACAGTTGGCAATATTTAGGGATAAACCAGTTTTTTCAAGAGAATA
Organism: Artemia sp. Qi Xiang Cuo; assembly: GCF_049724085.1. Classification (NCBI taxonomy): domain Eukaryota; kingdom Metazoa; phylum Arthropoda; class Branchiopoda; order Anostraca; family Artemiidae; genus Artemia; species Artemia sp. Qi Xiang Cuo. The sequence continues at coordinate 48,601,308 of NC_142810.1, forward strand.
ATGGACCTTATTAACACTCTATGCTAACCCAACTTTCGACCGACTAATAAGTAGCAGATCGTCGGCGTATCAAGGTAAGACACGTCCGAAAACCCGGTAAAACAGGTAGAGGGTATCTTAGAAAGAATACTAGATAAACAAGCACTGAAAATACATGGAGAAAGCACCCCTCCCTGTCTAACTCCACAAAGAACACGTATACTTCCGAAAATCTGATCATTTGATTTGAATCTTACAAAAGAATTAAGATACCAAACTTTTTAAACCAAAAGAATAGAGTCGTTTGTCCCTAGCTCATATAAAGAGTAAAATGCCTGTGAATGAAGCGAACGCTTTGGACACATCAAGTGCACATATATGCAGAACTTGTCCCTTAACGCTAGCATCTCTTAAAAGAACTGAAAGGGCTCGATGCGCATGCTGGCAGCCAATTAGTTTTTTAAACCCAAACTGATTTGCATCGTACTTGACTAAATTAATAACATGAGGTAATAAAATATACTCAAATAACGTTTTAATATTACATGCGACAGTTATAGGCCTATACGAATCACACTTATTAGGATCTTTACCTCGCTTCAAAATCGAAGTAACCGTGCCACCAAGGAAACTATCAGGAACAACAGAATAACAAAGACAGATTTGAAACAAAAGCTGTAAATGAGATAGCAACTCTTTTGAGTGTGGATTCAAATGAAAAGCGCAAATACCATCTATATCAGAGGACTGAGATTTCAGTCGCTTAATCGACGCCATAGAAACGGAAATGACATTTTGTTGTGACACTTTAGGGGGTAAACAACGAGACAAAAGAATCGAAACTGAGCGTGAACAGCATAATTTACTACGGAAAATACACCCGAATAATGCTGAATCCAGGATCGTTGCGGTATATTGTCAACATGCGAACCATCAAGTCTCGAAGAATTAACAACACGCTTTCATTCATTGGAACTTCTCGGAAATTCGGCACCAGATTCCCGAACAGATCGTATTCGACGCTATGAAAGCAATTTTAATTTTCCGTGCAGGCAACCCAACTTTGGAGCCGCAATTTTGCTTGATTTTTAATTTTCTTTAACTCAGGGTCAGTATTCCACATAGGTTTACGAGTACGGCAACGACCCATTTCAATAGGAACTGCGACTTCTTCAGCCTTCTTCATGCAATCTACAATGCTATAATAATACGTGTTTAATTGGACTCGAGCGTTTGATGAAAAACACTGCAACATAAAAGGTTATACGGTACTTGAATACTATGCAACAGGGAGGCTAGAGTAGCCAGACATAAAGGCAAATTCGTGCGATTCCAATTACGATTTTTAAACCACTTAAGCGGGGCTCCCACGGCGTCAATAAAGTTTGTCAGGAAAGTACGAACCATAAAGTTTGTCCCGCTCACACAAGGATATCATCTTTTTGACTTAACAGCAGTTTTTCATAGAAAGTAACTGAAATACTCAGACATGGAGCTGAGAAAACCATCTTTCTAAGCATTTTTTCCTTTTAATAGTAAATGAAAATATTTTTTTGGTTCTTTTACCAAGCTAAATATTTAAACAAGTATACACGATTATATTTGTAGAAACTTATTTGTATGTTGTTTATTTGAAATTTTTCACACGTCTTTTGCTATTGGTTGAACTTTGAGGACTTTCTTGAAAAAGTTAAATAAAGTTTAGCTTTTTTCCGACTGCAATAAAGTCAACAAAGTTATACGAGGAAAACGGTTTATTAACTTTGTGGACAGCTTTATTAACTTTGTTGACGGCGTGGGAGCCCTGCTTTAGAATTATTTACACGAGGACCAAAGTAGCAGAAACAGAAACTTGTAACGATAAGGGCAGGAGGTCATGGTCCCTCTCTTCTTCGTCAACGTGAACGCTAGATGTCGATAGATCGGCTGAGCAGATACAATGGTTAAGGTTAGAGCGAGAATCAGTATTATGAATATATTTATTTGGCAGATGTTTAGTTATAATCCGAAAGCCGGGGGGGGGGGTATTTTATTTTTGTTCAGGGTGGGTACGGTAAAATTTGTTAACCTACTGCTTTGTATGATCATATGTAAGCAAATTTCACATGCTTAAATTTTCTTTTATTGTATATTTTTTTGTATTTAGCCTATGGTGTTATTATAGCTATGGTAAACGCATGGTCATGGCTACGCATGATTAATATGCGGCCAGATGAGTCTTTTGGAAGCATCTTGTTCAAAATAGTAGAAATTTCTTGTGAAGATGACCTTGCTCAAGACCTTTTGTAAAATTAAATCTTCGAAAATACCCTGTTTCACAGATTGCATAATTATGCTATACTAGCTAGATCTTTAGGCTGTTAGTTCCCAGCCCCAAATACTTAAAGAAGGTAACAAATATAATTCCAAAAAGAAGAGGATTTTCATTTTTTTTTTATATTTTGATAATTGTTTTCTCTCACAATTCTTGTAAATCATAAATTATGCATAGAAACTTAAATTAGATGGTGGAAGGTGCATTTCAGGAGAAGGGCTCATATTTCCCAGAACAGCTATTGAAAGAGAAAGTAATTGATAACACTTGAAGAGATACAGAAATACTTATTTTTCCTGGATATGAGTACTGTATGCTCCCTGAATATGTTTAAAGAGAAGTTCAGAAGCCCTTAGTTTAATAAAAACACTTGGGTGAACATCGAAGTTTTGAGAAAGAAATGGAAGTGACATGCATATAACAGGAATTTGAATATCCTTGGGATACAATGAATAAAGTGAGTATATTTGGGGGAGGGGGGCATAGGAAAATCTGTGAAATAGGTGCTGAAAAGGAAAAAATGAAGTTGAAAATTTAGTTTTACAACTTTGCCACTTTTCTGCCGCCTTGATGAAAAATTCAGTCATTACCCCTCTTGAAATAATCTTGGCTAATCTTGGCTACGTTGCAAATAAGAAAGCTGCATTTTAACCCAGTTTAGATCCACAAATATGATGCTGGCTCAGGAATATGATGTTGATGTGAAGATCAGTACTATTTCCCTGATAGGCTGAAAACTTATATCCTTGATTCTTTGGAATAAGGGAGACCCAATGCAGATAGAAGAGAAATATATTGGTTCCCCTTAAATAGGGCTCCACAAAGGATAAGAAAAACTTAGTTTTCCTGGCCACATTGTTTGGAAGGGGTGATTTTGAAAATTCGGAGTCAACTCATTCATTGCATAATATACCTTGTATTCAATTCAATTCAATTCAAACTTTTTATTTCCTCCGAATACGAAGAGTAAAAAAGAAATAAATAAAAATAATAACCGCTAATCAACAGGCCATAAAATTGTTTTAAACTATATAACAACAAATACGCACAGGTCTTCAATCGAAATTACCACACTAATTAACACTTCATTCAATAGATAATAAATTAACACTTCACAAATTAAAACTTCATTCAAAAATTAAATCAAATAAAATAAATTAAGTTTCGTGCGCAGCTCTATATAAATTATGAGAAAAAACATTTAATTTGGATAAAAAATTCTTTTGCATTTTCTCCAAAACATCAACAGGGTTTTTTATTTTATATGCATTCATTAAAAAAGGATTTGATTCAGATTTATAAAAGCGGAAAAGGAACTTAGCAAAATTAAAAAATTTGGTTTTTACATGCGCAATATTACTAATTATAAAAAACGGGAGAAGCATTGAAAAAAAACTAAAATTTGAGGCAAAGCGACTGTATTATATACCCGAGCCAGTGATTTCCGAGAAAGAAGATCGCGAAGACAAATTACTGCCCCGAAACTAGACGCTATTCTACTTTTAACTGCATATCTTTATGAGACGTTCCGCATATCTTTTACCACGTGATGCTCCCCTTAGAGAAATTTCATCCCTTTATGAACTTAGTCAGGTGAATAATTTATACATTTTGACCTCGCCAGTAGATTCAGCATCGAAAAACAACCGAAAATGGTTATACCAATAAGAAAGAAAAACGAAAGTCACAAAAATCTAGACACTGCCACCAACATTTTGAGAAAAAGATTTTTGTCAAAGTTAATTATCTTTCTGTTTTAAAGGTGTTTTAGAAGAGGCTGAGTTTTACAACATTGCAGATCTGGTTCAACTAGTCAAAGATAGAATTAATGGGAAAAAACTTACAGAGTCTAATGATCACAGAAGTTATGTGTATAGAGTGCTTCAGTGCCACGAAGAGGAGCTTACTCAAATGATCTCTACCATGTCGGATGGCTGGAAATTTGAACAAGTAATTTATTCTTTTTTATTTAAAGAAATATCAAACCAGTCTTAAAGAAAATATTCTTAATATAAAACCATTTGCGTTTATTTTCGAAGCATTAGGAGAGTGATTTTTTTAAAGTATTTAAGATTTTTTAGTACCTAAGTACTTTAAGTACTTAAAGTACTAATTATTTTAAGTACTGTACTGTATTTTATTTTATTTGTATTTTATTTAATTATTTTATTTTTAGTACTGTATTTTAAGTACTTAAAGATTTTTTTAAAGTATTTTCACCATACTTTAAAAAAATTATTTGAAATTCAATAAAATTTATTTGAAATACTTACGAATGGAAAATGGGATTTTTGGAATCGGAGGAATTGGAGGTTCTATACCTTATTTTGTTTACCTTATTTTGTTCTATGCCTTATTTTTGTTATTTTTAAGTAATTTTGTTCTTTTTTCTTTCAAAATATTAAATCAGTGTGAAGTAAAATATTTTCTAATATAAAACTAATTGAATTTTTGCTTTGGGTAAAAACTTTAAAAAAAGGCGAGAGAAGAGACTGCTCTAGTGTCACTTCAAGTCTTGCTGATCAGTTCAGCAACAGTTGAACTGATCGCAGCAAAACTGCTTTGTCAGTTCAAGTGTCGCTGATACTTGCTTGAAGCAAATAAGCTTACTCAAATAGTCAGCACTGCCCTGGGCCATCCTAATTATTCAACATGATTATAAAACATAAAAACGCATTTAGCTCCCAAATATGCTAAAAGTTCAAGCTATGGAACTATATAAAAGTTCCAGCTATATAAAATCCTGCTATGAAGAAAAGGAAAAATTACTTAAGACTAAAAAATGAGAGCCGGGGACGGATAATATATAGAAACTTTTGGCTGTGTGCTGTTTTTTTTTTTTTTTTATTAAAAATTTGGAAAAGCTATTTTTCAATGCAAATACCAAAAAAAAATATTTTTCAAAATCTAGAATGGTGGTGGTAAGAGCAGATAAAATCTTGCGAGAATAGATGTAAAATATGTCGTGATTGTCCTCTGTTATTTTGTAGTTTTATAAAATTTGCATTTTGTAGTTGAAGGAAAAAGAACTAACTTTTGAAGATAAAAGTGTTTTTAAGACGGGGTTTCCCTGGTATTTTGATTTTACTCTTTATTTTTGAGTAAGTCTCTTGAAACCCAAAATTAACATCTTCATATTTCATCCTAACGTATTTCTGAGAGTTCATATATTACACTGGCAAATCTTGCTTACGAACCAGTAGCCCTGGTTACTTGTATATTATGAATGCTATACCTATAAATTAATTTTCAAAGGTTTGATCACTGAAGATTTAATTCTCCAAATAGATGAAGTTAATCAGAATATTTAAATGGTTTGGACTCACCTTAGCTATGGATTTTGAGTTATTCAGATGGAACTCTTAAGTGAAAATTTCAACCGGACTTCAGTCATTTTTCCACCTTTCTTTTTTTCGTTTTGTGGTTTATTTCTCCCAATTTTCTTAAAAAAATGGATAAAAAGTTCGATAACGAGATGGCTTAGGTTTCGAGAAATTGCTTTAATATGCATCTGAAAGCATGAAAATCCATGTCTGAGGTAAGCAGCGTTTATATTATGATATTTGAAAGATTTTATCATATGATACTTTTGTTTTGTTCTACCAAATTTTAATAATTTTTATTGTTTTATTTGTAACAATTGTTTAATCTGGCCTATTTTATGGCTGGAAGTTTCAACAAGATAAATAAAGTACCTGAGACTGGCTGTTAAAAATTTGATTAAATTTCAAATAAAGACAAAGAGAAAAAGAAATCAATATGAAGAAAACAAACGCACCAGTAAAGGAAAACCACGGCCAGTAGAAGAAAAAGACAAAAAAGAAAAATCTTCTTCGTCTTCTTGAGATTTCTTCATATTGAGATTTCGTTTTCTTCTTGTTTTTTTCATGGCTTGCGAGTTCGGGTTTAGGTCTTACTTTCAAATAAAGATATAAAAGTTTGACTTATAGCCTACTTAGACCACTCATTTTGGGTGTTTAAATATTTTGCTTCTATATAAACTATGTTGCTACGCAATTTTTATTTGCCGCAGAGTGAGGCTATGAGTGTATCAGATAGCAGTTACTTAGAGAAAAAAACTGCAACAAAGTGACGTAAAATCTTAACCATTCGACAACAATCTCCAAAATTATTTAAATGTCGCCATTTAGTATTTTAGAAATTTACTTTCTGCTAATTTCATTGTTAATTTCTGAGAAGCAATCAGTTACGTTCTGCAGCTAAAAGAACTAAAGAAATTTCCCTTAAAATATTAAGAAATATAAAACAATTTGATAATGATATGTTTCTGGTATTGTCCAAATTGCTTAAACATACACCTGAAAGGTTGAGATTTCATATATAACGTGATCTTAAATACCCTATATATCATGTTAAATGAACATTTTTGACCTTCGATATTCTTTATTTATATTATATTAATTTTTATATATATTATATTAAGTTTGAATAAGTAACGTAAAATACCAGCTGTTAAAGATGCGGTAAAACTTGAAATCAAGACATGGTAATTTGAGTTGCAGCTTAGAGCACACACTTGGAATTTTGAAATATATTACTACTATATAAACTATGTTGCTATGCGATTTTATTTGCCCCAGATTGAGGCTATGAGTGTGTCAAATAACAGCCATTTCCTTGCTGCACATTTTTAATAGACCGTAAGAACCTTAACACCTTTAAGGTATGTCAACGCACAGCCAATCTCTACTAGGACGTTCTTAAGGTTTGTTAGAAAAACGTGACTTACACACATCAGGGAGATTTCCTTGTTGCATATTTCCAATAGACCTTAAGAACCTTAACACCTTAAGGTATGTCAACACACAGCCAATCTCTACTAGGACGTTCTTAAGGTTTGTTAGAAAAACATGACTTGAACGCAGCAGGAGGATTACTTTACTGCACATTTCTAGCAGACCTTAAGAACTTTAACACCTTAAGCCATGTCAACACACAGCCAATCTCTACTAAGATGTTCTTAAGGTTTGTTAGAAAAACGTGACTTACACACAGCAGGGAGATTTCCTTGCTGCACATTTCTAATAGAGCTTAAGAAACTTAACACCTTAAGCCATGTCAAAACACAGCCAGTCTCTACTAGGACGTTCTTAAGGTTTGTTAGCATGACTTACACACAGCAGAAGAATTTTTTTCTTTTATTTTCATGTATCTAACAAACGTATTGAGCGACTAAGTATTGCTTGACTATGCTTTGATACGGGAATTCTTCTTCCTTATGTTTTTCCCTAAGTTCTTTTCTTTTCCTTTACTGATTCCCTTTGATCCCTAATTTTTCTCCATTTATTGATGCATACACAATGACTGTAAGCTCTAAAGTTACTTGGCAAATCAAGAAAAAGACTCGTAAAAACCAGTGTAAGTCCTGGTATCAACATTAGTTTTTCACCCTATATGAGGTTTTTAAAGACTGCTTTCAGGTTTTTTTTTATTCTATCTTCTTCTCCCCCTTTTTCTGTATATAGCATGCTTTTGTCATTCACGACCGTGAAAATTTTGTTAGTCAACATTTTCATTTCAATTCTTAGAAATGTTTCATATAATTGTTTTTTCAAGATAGATGGTATTTTTTTCTGGGTGAAACCGGTTTTGGCTGGGTACTTATCTGTTAGCCAGTACACACTCGAGAATTTGGATCTACAGGAACGGGGTTGAAACAATTGAGACGTTTGGGAGATAGATAGTATATATAATTTGGGCTGTTTACTTGCACATTAGGGGGAGGGGGGAGGGGTAAGTATAGCGGGACTGCATGCAAAATGTAACCTAACCCAACTAAAATACCAACTAAATATTTATTAAAATATAGCTACAATGTAGTTTTCCTCTGAGCTGGAGATAATTGTCTCCGTATACAAATAGCAATAAACTGGTTACTGTGTGATTTTATAGATCCAAGTTCTCAAGTGTGTACTGGCTAACAGATAAGTACCGTTGGCTGCCCCCCGCCTCCATCCAAATAAAATTGTGATTATTTTGAGACTTTTCGCTGAATTCCTTTTTCTCTCTGTTGAATTTTAGTGTCTCATTTTTTTATCTATCCTATTTGTATCTGTTTATCTTCAATTGTCTTTTGTCCATCCCCTTATTCTTAATCACGAGTCTCACACTAGTCTTCCCACTACTTCACTCTTCTTTCCTGTTTCTTCTTCCTAAAGCAATCTTCTCACATAGGATTGTTCACTTTTCTGAGTAATCAACTTTAAATGATTTTTAGTGTAAGGTCATATTTACTGATTAAAATAATCCGAATAAAACTGGTGTTGGCGGCCCCGCCTCCATCCAAATATTTTATTAGTCAACATTTTTATTTGAATTCTTTGAAACGTGTCATATAATTGTTTTTTTTAAGGTAGATGGCATTTTTTCTGAATGAAATTGGTATTGGCGGCCCCTCGCCTCCATCCAAATAAAATTGTGATTACTTTGATTACTTTTCTTTTATTTCCTTTTCTTGTCTGTTGGATTTTGCTATCTCATTTTTGTATCTATCCTATTTGTATTTGTTTATCTTCAATTACTTTTTGTTTTCTGTAGCTGGTCAACGTGGGACCTGGTTACTCCTTTGGAAATGAGCTTCATAATGAGTATCTCTGTGTTGTCTCGAGAGAGTCCACCTCAACTCAGTCTAATGGAGAAGTAGAACCAACAGAGAAAGCTAAAGTAAGTAAACTTATAGGGCTAAGAATTTATGCCTAATCTACAATAGAACTCATACTTATAGGGCTAAGAAAAGGGGCCTAACCTGCAATAGGGTTAATACTTATAGGACTAAGAACTTCTGCCTAAGCTGCAATAGAGCTTATACTTATAGGGCTAAGAACTGGTGCCCAAGCTGCAATATAGCTAATACTTATAGGACTAAGAACTTGTGCTTAAGCTACAATTGCTAATACTTATAGGACTAAGAACTTGTGCTTAAGCTACAATTGCTAATACTTATAGGACTAAGAACTTGTGCTTAAGCTGTAATTGCTAATACTTATAGGACTAAGAACTCGTGCTTAAGCTGCAATGGCTAATACTTATAGGGCCAAGAACTGGTGTAGAAATAGTACTTAGAGGGATAAGAACTTGTGTCTAAGCTGGAATACGGCTAAGAACTTGTGCCTAAACTGGTATAGATTAGTGAAATAATGTAACTAGTACTAGATACAATATCACGCGTATTCTGCCAAAATCCATTATCTGTATTTTTCTAATTATTTAGAAAATCTGAAAATAGTTATTTTCTCATTTGTGGAGTGGGAGAAATATATGAACTTTGAGTCCTTTTTATTTAACCATTAATTTACATCATCAGAAAAGAAAATCAACATAGTCTAACTTGTAAGGCTTTGTCATGACCAAGAAAGGACAGGGGGAGAAAAAGGGCCAACAAAAATATGAAAAAAAAAATCTAGTTGCCGACTTCACAAATACCCAAAATTACAAGCTAGGCAGAGGAGGAGGGCATGATTTCACCAGCTGAAATAAACATCCAAAAAATCAGCAAGCAAGTAAGTAGATCTTTATTAATGCAAATAGTTACAATAAAACTATAACTCCAGCCAACGGAGAGCAGAGCTCAGTTCTATGTTACTTCCACATTCCCAAAACAATTAAAATTCCTGCCACTCAGATTTTTAGGTCCTGTGGCACACAAGCTTTATTTAAAATTGGACAAATGTGTTGTAGTTCTCTACTTTATTTTATTCCATGTGAAAGAATCTTAGTTGGTTTTCTTGCTTCTAAATGAGAACCTTGTTAATCATTAGTTTTTGGGTGAGGGGATGTCCTTTTTTAATTTGGGTTTACAGTTTTTTTTTTTTTTTTGTCTAAATTGTTCATAATTGCTCTTGTCTAAATTGTTAAAAATTTTCTTGTATAGTATGTTTCTCTGACGCTCAATTCTAATGAAATATACCAAAGTAAGATAAACATATAATACTTTAGAAACAAATTTGGGCTATATATTTGCACATTAGGGGGGCGGGGGTTAAGTATAGCGGTTCTGCATACGTAATGTGTTAGGTACAGTTATTCTGCATATTATGTAGTAAGAATTTTTTCTAACTTCACACTGTACAAATACTTTACCCCCCCCCCCCCCTAATGTGCAAATATATAGCCCAAATTATATATTTTCCATCTATTCAGTCGTTTCTCTTTGTCTTGTCTCACGCTAATCAGAAAAAAAATAACGAAAAAAGGCCGATTCTATAGTGCGTCAATGATTGAACAACTTTAGCGGTAGGGCGTTTATCATACAAGTACCCATTCACAATTTTGCTCAGAAAATGTGAACTTGATTTATTTAGACTTCCTCTAATATTACTGATGAAGGGAAGCAGTTGTCTTCTTGAATTATCTGCTTTGTTGCATCAAGTAGTTGTGTTGGCCTTATAAAATACCATCCTTGGTTTTCTTCTCTTCTGTTTTTTTGAGATGGCAGGTCAAAGTTATCTTTGTTATGCTTATGAAGTGACAACGGAGAGCAGAGCCTTATGAAGGCATAACTGAAGATACGCACAAAGTATCATGAATACTTTCAGAAAAAAGCGAGTCAAATCACGAAACCAAGCACTAAAAATCCACCCCAGTGCGAGCATAAATCAAACCAAAATTAAAACTAAATCAATTCAGAGTTCAGAGTTTTATTTATCATCAATAAATTTACAACAGACACTTCAATTTAGTCTCCCCCACAGGCTGTATGGCCAGGAAAAAACAAGGTAGAAACAAAAATGAAAGAAATACATCCAATAAATGTTTTTAACATAAGGTATTCAGGTCACCAGTCTAAACAATCCCAAAAATCGCAAGCTAGGCAGGGGAGTAGTACATGATTCCCCCGACTTAAATAAACAGAAAACCCAATCCGGAGACATCAGCTTCAAGGACAAAGGGAAAACTTAATTATCAGTAATAAATTCTCTAACATGCTTTTTGAAGATACCAAACGAGTAGTAGCTCTGTGCAGACTCTGGGAGAATGTTGCATATCATATTGCAAGCTATCAAATGGTTGAAGTTATGCCGTATCGATGGAGTATAAGGTATCTGTAAGCTATTGGAAGTGTGGAAATAAGAAGTCGATTGCTCAGAAATACAAGATATGTTATTACATTGGGCAGCAGGAAGCTGGTCATGTAACTTTAAAAAATTGAAAGAAACACAAGACAGAAAATAAAAAGATTCAAGACAAGGAAGGGTTTAAGTAGGAAACGGTTTGTGTCCTGTAAAAAGTCGTTGGTTTATCATATAGTTTTGAAAGTGGCTTCAGTGACGAGGGAAAAGTTTACATCCAAATAATAGAACAGTATTAGTCATAAGCCTGAACTAGACTGAAAACAGGATACTAAGAATTGACCCTAAAATTATGTGTTAAAGTTTTTTAAAGATCCCAAGGCTTCATGAGACTCTCATTTTAATGAGTTCAATATGATGTTTGAAAGAAAGAATTTTATCAAGCGAAATGCCCAGGAATCGATCCCTTGATTTGCTAAGGGAATCCCTTGATACGTGTATTTCATTCAAAGCAGAGTAAGCCCTTGAAACTATTGTGAAAATAAGAAAACAGGGCTTTCCAACATGACAAGGTTAATATAAAACTACTAAATAACTCTTAAAAAGGGTAATTATCTCTGAAAGGAGATCACACTCAGTTCTATCGGCTGTGCCAAGAGTATTGTCATCAGAAAAACTAAAAGTTTATTTGAGAAAGACAAACTCTTGTCACAGTTAGTGACAGATGCCGATTGACAAAGACGACAGCAAATGATAGGTTTTAAATTTTTAACCGCATTTATGAGGTCGTTAACATAAACTAAAAAGATTATCGACCTAATCATAAGTCCTTGCGGAACCCCAAACTCTATTTTAGACGGGTTAGAGTAGAATGGATTAACCCAGATGACTCGACCAGATAAATGTGATAGAAACCAAGAATAAGTACCATCATATTTATCTGGTCGAGTCATATCAATTAATCCGCTCTTTTCTAACCCGTCTGAAACAGACGGGTTAGAAAATCATTCTTAATTCCCCACATTTGACAAGGAATTATCTTATAAATATATTTTTTCATTTGCGAACAACTCGAGATAAAAACTACGTAATTATTGGCTAGAAATTCTCTAGCATTCTTTTTGAAGATGGCAAATGAGTGGTAGCTTTGTGCAGCTGCCACTTTCCGAATAGACTTTTTCTAAGTCCGTCTTCTTCTTGTTTTTGCCACTCTTGTTTTTGCTGGACGTAGATATATTAAGTTTTGTAGTATAATATATGTAATTGTAAATTACAATAATGATAATTGATTTATAAATAGTTAACTAATTAACAATTGATAAACTTAAGTAATTAATTAGTAAGTTATATATGTTGTTTGTATGTGTAGTGTAGTAATTTAATACGTGTAATTGTAAATTGCAATGTTATTAATTAATTAATTTGTAAATAATTAATTGATTAATTAATTAACCTAATATAAGTAATTATTATGTGTATTTTAATAGTTTAATATGTGTATTGTAAATGACAATTTGCATAGTTAAGTTTTTAAGTAATAAATAATTAATCAGTAAATGATTAATTAATTTAATATGCAAATTAATATGTTTAGTTTATTAATTTGATATGTGTAGCTTAAGTTATTGAAAACCAGTGAAACTGGTTTAATCTAGTAGATACTATGTATCTACAGGATTCCTTTACTCCTGTATTCTGAGGTTATATCTCAGAAAGTAGAGATTGTAGAAAAATTCTGACTGCACCAATTGACTCCTTTTCTCAAGATTTGGTTAAGTCCATGCTATACTATAATTGGATTTGTGTATGTTTTGACAGAGAACATCTGGTATCTATTGATACAACTAGCAGGGGTGGATCCAGGGGGGGGGGGGCGAGGGCATCCCCCCTAGCGTAGTCTAAAGTAGTGTAATTTACTTAATTAACTCAAGTTTGCATTGATTAAACTTGCTTGTAACGCAAGTTTATCGGATCAACCTATTTTGCCCCCCCCCTGAAAAATCCTGGATCCGTCCCTGACAACTAGATAAAACATCTAATTATTTTGTAACTAAAACAACAAGAAAAGATGACGCATTTTTATAAAATAATTGAATAACTAGGTGTAATATTATAATTAGATGAAATAACGTAAATAGATTAATGTCTAATTTAATTAAAGATTAATTGTAAGAAAATATCATGAAACATTATTGTAAAATACCAGTATACCAGTATGTAATAATATAACTAGATGAAGTAATATAAACAGATATTAGTCCAAAGACTTGATAGATTTTTGGATAAGAAAAGGATGAAAAAATTAAATAATTACAAATGCCATTTTCCTTTTCATACTCAAATGCAATCAAATTCCTGTTAGAAACAGGGGCCGATCCAGAGGGTGGTCTTAGGGGCATTTCCAAGACCCCCGCCCTCCCCAAAGATTGTAAGTGAAATGTAAATTTAGGCCTCTGACCATCGAGCAGTGTCATACTTTTTGTTTGCTGACTGGTAGTCTAGTCTTGTGCCTAAGATATTTTTACTTTTTTAGTCGAATTTTTAATATAGTTTTTATGTGATGAATAGTCAAAGTTTTCTACAAATAGATGAATCTTTTTACTATATCCCATATGTCCCAGAGTATACCACCTCGTGTCCCAAGATTAACCACCCCCCGGTACTTAGTGGGACAAATTGTATAAGCAGGGACACCCCTCTTTTTTCTTCAAGCTGTAAAAGAAAAACTCGTGAAAAATCACAGTTTATGCTGCAGTTCTGGGGCTTTCTTTTGAGCCATAAACCATTTTTCTACTCCAATGTTCACCATACATTTTGGAGGTTGATATAGTCTTCAGCTGAATATTTTCGCTTAGTAGTTTATTTCTATTTCCAGATTTTGCAACTAAAAGGATCACGGATGTAGTCAACCTAATGTCTGTCAACAGTGCTGAAGTTGGTTTATGATGTTTGAACGTAGTTGTGTTGAGTGAGCTTTCGTCTGTGACAGGCTTTCGAGTCTTTTTTTTTTCTTGACAATTTTATTTCTTATTTTAAAGTAATTTTTTGCTGAGGCTATGCATTTTCATGCCTTTTTTTTAAGTTGACGTTTTATTTATCTCTGTTTTTTAATAAAGTGTTTGTGTAAAACTTGTCTAAGCTTAATGATTTGGATACGAAAGTATGTAAGGAAAATCTCTAAGAATAATATTTTGCAACTAATATGTCTGTGGGAGTAGTTTCGGTTCGTGAAAATATAGGACTTTCCTAAAGGTTTGTTCCTACCATCCCAACAAACGTTTTTTAGTACCGAATTTTCCTAATAATTGTGTTTCTATGAGCTTACAGAAAATTGTTGCTAAGAATGGTAAGCAGATATCGAAATGTTGTTGGAGGAAATTGCTAATGGATTTAGATCCTAAAGTTAAAAATAATTGGTGAATAAAAATAAAATTGCAATAAAATTCTAATTTTTCTAAATTTCTTCAATTATCATTGGTTTTTACTTACCTTGCGCTCTTAAGGTCCTTTTAACTTGCCGGACCTTAAGAGAAGTTTACTTAAGGTCCGTAAGAATATAAACTTTATTCTGATTGGCGGATTATTTACAGCTGGCCAATCGTAGACTATTTTACATTCTTACACTGAGTAGCTTACTTTAGACTTAGAGAATACTTTAAGGTAGTTTGCTATAGGGAATAGCAATATGAAAACAGATATAAGAAGTAACTGTGGATGAGAAATGGGTTTTGCATTGCATTTTTATAGTTGAAGCTTGAAATGCTGTTTTCTGTTCTTCTTTAGGTAGGGGGTCTATAAATACCCAAAATAGGTTCTTTCCCTCGTATGATCCGGTAGTGACTCAATCCACGAGGCAATACCGACACAGACTTACAGCATCAAGGAGGAATCTATTGGACTTGTCTCTTTTTATTTTACATTTACAAGTCTCATTTTCCCCAATTAATAGGGGTAATTGTGGGATAAATTTTTCTCCTGATTAATACGTTTTCAGAAAGCGCTAGCACAAAGTTCTGTTAGTTAACAAACCTTTTTCTGCGAGCTTACAGCATTCTGTGATGATTGGACGGCAAAATAAGGCATATTTAAGTTTATCCTACGCTTTTACTGAATTTGGTCTATTGTAAAATAGCATTGTAAGTAAACATCACAGTATATAGGTATTAGACAGTATGATCGTCCCCTATCTCACCCATTATAAAAATGCGGACCGAAGTACGAGTGCTCCGGAGAGCGTAAAAACATAAGCGACATTAGATCTTTTCACGGGTAGACAAGTCAGATTTCTCTTGAACGCAAAATTTGGCTTCACATTTGTAACACTTACTTTTAAAGAATCTAATTTTAAATTAATTTATTCTATCACATATATGAAAATCGGTAATTAGTAGGACAATGTTATTATTAGATGTTTTTAGGAATTAAAAGTAGGTTTCGAAGTCTCGAGTTGGTTTCAAAGGTATTTTGAGAAAGTTTCTGCCAAAATACGTGTTCCAGGGTAATTGGACCGCTGATGGCAGATCAAATGAGAGGAGCTGTTTGCACGCTAATGAAAGAGTATGTGGGAGGAGCTGTTTGTTCGCACCGACAATGAAGAGCCAGAAATCATCTGCGGTAAACTTACTTCTAATTATCTTTATACAGTGGTAAACATTAACAATTTAAAGATTAGGTTTATTAAAAAAAAGTTTTTCTAATAGTAGAGTGAAGTTGGGACATAAAACCAACAAATATTATTGCCTCGCAGATTATGCAAAACTAGCTCATGCAAACTGACTCAACATATTTCCCTACATTTGAGGAAATACTGTAATATTTTATTGAAAACACAAAACCCACCTAAAAACAGCACGGTATCCTTTGGGAATGGAATACTCCTTAACTAGGCTGCAGAAAATATAAATGTAAAAGACTCTTAATATTCTGTTTATTGAATTCTGATTTGAATGGTATGTTTATTTCTCAGATATCTCATTATAATCCTATATATTGGACCGGTCGTAATTAAACAAGCGGTCCTAATTAAATTGGATCTTTTATGCTCAGAATGTAATGTTAGTAATTTTTAGTGCACAAATTAAATTTTCTAAAACAAAACAGGTGAGCTAAGTAAAGCTTTTTGATTCTACTCAAACTTGTCGTAATTCTTCCAATGTGACACGTCCAAGGATACTTGATAGGGGATGGGGTTGATCTGCTAAAGCTTTTTGATTTTACTCTTGTCGGAACCCTCCCTCATTTTTCTTTTTTATAGTTTGAGAGAGTTAGGGAAGAGGTGTAGTTACACCTATGTACTCTGAACATAGAAACGGAAATTCCAACTGAAGAGGAATACAATTTTCGGTGATACGTCCAAGGATGCTTGATAGGGGGTTTGCAGGGCTTATCTGCTAAAGCTTTTTGATTTTACTCTAACTTGTCGTAACCCTCCCTCATTTTTTTCATTTTTATGGTCTGAGAGAGTTAGGGAAGAGGTGTTGTTACACCTATGTACTTTGAACATAGAAACGGAAATTCCAACTGAAGAGGAATACAATTTTCGGTGATACGTCCAAGGATGCTTGATAGGGAGTTTGTGGGGTTTATCTGCTAAAGCTTTTTGATTTTACTCAAACTTGTCGTAACCCTCCCTCATTTTTTTCATTTTTATGGTCTGAGAGAGTTAGGGAAGAGGGGTGCCTACACCTATGTACTTTGGACATAGAAACAGAAATTCTAACTGAAGAGGAATGCAATTTTTGGTGATACGTCCAAAGATACTTGATGGGGGAGGGGTAGACCCCGGCGCAGCGCCGATGAGGGAAGACTGGTGGTGGCGGGGCCAAAAACAGCAGCGGTGGTGCGCCGTCGGCACGACCAATATTGACCGCAAAACATTAATGTTTTCATCAGTCTTTCTCAAATCACAGCTTAAACTTACAAATTTACTTTCTCTACTGATTGACAGTACACTTTCATAGGATACTCCACCTAGTAGCTAGCTACTGGTAGCAACCAAACTGTCATATTCTTGTAAAAGTCTCTCACCTCCCTTCACAGTCTCTTTTGTATTTTTTTTTAAAGCAGCCATATAATGTTCTACAAACTCCGTCTCTGCTTTAAATTAAAAAAAAAAAAAAAAGTTTTTTTTAACTGAAAGTAAGGAGCAACATTAAAATTTAAAACGAGCAGAAATTATTCCGTATATGAAAGGGGATTTCCCTCCTCAACGCCTCGCTCTTTACGCTAAAGTTTTATATTGTTTAAAAAAATTGAGTTGTCAGAAAGTCTAACTTTAGCGTAAAGAGCGAGGCGTTGAGGAGGGGACAGCCCCTTTCATATACGAAATAATTTCTGTTCGTTTTAAGTTTTAATGTGTCTCCTTACTTTCAGTTAAAAAAAACTTGTTTTTTTAATTTAATTTTTGAACGTTTTTGAATTAATGGTTTGATTTTGGCTCACCGTACATGAATAATTATAAAAACAAATTTGCATATTAATTTTAGGTTTATTTGGTTGAATGGCTTTCTCGAAAGTTGTTTAATTTTATTTACGAAGGTTTTTATTGGTAATAAACATAGATAACTTACGAATTAACTTACGTAACAAACTTCTATTTTCATATATTTTTAATACGTATATTAGGGGGTTCGCCCTCTAGTCAATACCTCGCTTTTTACGCTAAAGTTCGAATTATTTTCCAAATCTTTAAAAATAACCCCTTAATCACAAAGGCCGTTAATTAGAATAAATAGCTCTTATGAAAGTACTAAAAAAAACTTTGGCTTAAAGAGCGAGGTATTGACTAGGGACCGAACCCAATCATATACTTAATAATTTCTGTTCGCTTTAAGTTTTGATGTGGCTCCTTACTTTCAGTTGAAACACTTGTTTATTTTTTTATTTAATTTCTGATCTTTTTTTTTAATAATGCTGGGAAATCCGGCGCCGCCTTCATAGCAGTGTCCCTTCCCCCATGAAAACTTCCTCCCTGGAAAGATCCTCCCAACCCGACCCCCTCCCCCGACCCGCCTCCCCCCACTACCAGAAAAAAATCCCCCTTGAAAACGTCTGTATACTTCCCAATAACCAATACTATATGTAAACATTGGGTAAAAATCATAACTTTCAGCCCTTCCCCCTGGCCCTTTGGGGGATTAATTCATCCTAAAAGACATATTTATTATATTTTCGACCATACTGAACAAAATGGCTATCTCAAAATTTTGATCGGGTGACTTTGGGAAAAAAATGAGGGTGGGAGGGGGCCTAGTTTCCCTCCATTTTTGGTCACTGAAAAAGGGCACTAGAACTTTTAATTTCACTTCAAATGAGCCCTCCCACGATATTCTAGGACCACTGGGTCGATACGATCATCCCTGAAAAAAATAAAAAAAAAATAAACATGCATCCGTGATCTTTCTTCTGGCAAAAAATACAAAATTTCACATTTTTGCAGATAGGAGCTTGAAACCTCTACAGTAGGGTTCTCTGATATTCTCAATCTGATGTTGTGATTTTCATTAAGGTTCTATAACTTTTAGGGGGTGTTTTCCCCTTTTTTCGAAAATCAGCCAAATTTTCTCAGACACGTAAATGGCGCGTTGATGGGTAGGACTAAACTTGATAAAACGTATATATTTGAAATGAATATTAAAATCCTAAAAGACATATTTATTATATTTTCGACCATACTGAACAAAATGGCTATCTCAAAATTTTGATCGGGTGACTTTGGGAAAAAAATGAGGGTGGGAGGGGGCCTAGTTTCCCTCCATTTTTGATCACTTAAAGGGCACTAGAACTTTTAATTTCACTTCAAATGAGCCCTCCCACGATATTCTAGGACCATTGGGTCGATACGATCATCCCTGAAAAAAAACAAAAAATAAACATGCATCCGTGATCTTTCTTCTGGCAAAAAATACAAAATCCCTCATTTTTGCAGATAGGAGCTTGAAACCTCTACAGTAGTTCTCTCTATTTCGCTCAATCTGATTGTGTAATTTTCAGTAAGGATCTATATCTTATAGGGGTGTTTCCCCCTTTTTTCGAAAATCAGCCAAATTTTCTCAGACACGTAAATGGCGCGTTGATGGGTAGGACTAAACTTGATAAAACTTATATATTTGAAATGAATATTAAAATCAGCCAAATTTTCTCAGACACGTAAATGGCGCGTTGATGGGTAGGACTAAACTTGATAAAACTTATATATTTGAAATGAATATTAAAATCTGATTCTTTTGATGTATCTATTAGTATCAAAATTCCGTCTTTTAGAGTTTCGGTTACTATTGAGCCGGGTCGCTCCTTACTTACAGTTTGTTGCCACGAACTGTTTGATTAAAAAAAAATAATTCTAGATATTATTATTTTAATGTAAATACCTCCCAACCCCCCCCCCCACCTCTGGATACCACCTTGATAGGATACCGTCTCAGCTTTACATTATAAAAACAATTTATTTAATAATTCACTAGGTCACTATATGGTTCAAACAAACACGTGAAACAATGTTAAACAGCTTAGTGTTCCTTGAAAAAAAAAATTAAGGGTATGAGAAATGGGGTACAAATATAACAGCAAAAATGTCAAAATTATTCAGATATACCTCAAACTATTGGAAAACTGAGTCATAGATTTGCCGTGTCATTCAATAAGATCAAAAGAATCTAATTAAAAGGGAGCACACACAAAAGCCAAATTAGGCCACTAGCCTCTGAGAAATTGCAAAATAACCAAGACAATGAGCAAGTCCCAATGGGGGGCCCTGGGTCTATCAAAATATTTCAATGGTTTCTCAGGGAATTTGGTATCAATTTCTTCCGACTCCATTTTAAATAAAAAAAACTTATTATATTTTTGGTATCCCTGCTTTCAATAAAAAAAGAGGTATTATCATTTAAAAATGATAGCCCCCTATAGGCAATAATTTTTATTTTTTTATTAATATTATTGAAACTTCCGTTTCAATCTTTAATCCCCAACCTTGTACATAGCTTAGTCTATAGCTAAATTTTGTCTCAATAGAAGGGTTTTTTTTTTGGGGGGGAGGGGGAATCTATTTCAGAAAGAAGATTTTTTTGTTTTTCATCTGTCAGACGTTCAACAATTGTGCATCAAGCATCTATGACTGATTTCCCAAAAGCAGCGCCAGAACACAGAATTATGCACACTTACAATTCAACTGCAGAAACAGCAGATCGACAATCATTTCCAAATATAACTGAAGATTTATAATAGTGAATGCGTTCTATTCAACTTAAAAATAATATTCTTGACTATAAATGATGTAAGTAATAGCAATTGGGAAACTACATTCTAAATGATTTAGTCTCATTCCATAAAGACGATACTTTTTTTGTCAACATATGAAGAAGTGTGTAGCCTATATTGCAATTGCATCTGTCTGGTTTTTATGCAAAGTAACAAAAGAGACGAAAATTAACGAACAATAGAGTAGTGAAGAATTATGGTATGCAGAGTAATATTTGGCAGGGAAAGTCACTGGTGATAAATCGCTAGGGGTGGCACCGTGATTAGGTGATTTTCGGGGAAACAAATTTTTTTTGGGGTGACGCATAGATTTTCGGGGAAATCCCCGAAAATTCGGGGATATTGCAAGCCCTGTTTCTAATCAGGAAAACCGAAATACTAAACCACACGAGAAAGAAAAACTCCGACATTGCGGTTGACGCAATAAAGAATTGCAGCAAAATTAATTCAAAGTCAGCCGAACGCCGCCGCCTCTGCCGGTGGCGGCGGTCACCCGGACCTCTCGTTGGTGGCATTCGGTCAATTCACCGGTGCGGCGCTGGGGTCTAGGGAGGGGGTTGATATGCTAAAGCTTTTTCATTTTACTCAAACTTGTCGTAAGCCTTCCAAGGTGACACGTCCAAGGATACCTAATAGAGGGATGGGGTTGATCTGCTAAAGCTTTTTGATTTTACTCCAACTTGTCATAACTCTCCCTTATGTTTTTCATTTTTATGGTCTGAGAGAGTTAGGGAAGAAAGGCACCAACACCTATGTACTTTGAACATAGAAACGGAAATTCCAACTGAAGAGGAATACAATTTTTGGTGATACGTCCAAGGACACTTGATAGGGGGATGGGGTTGATCTGCTAAAGCTTTTTGATTTTAATCAAACTTGTCGTAACCCTCTTTCATTTTTTGGTCTGAGAGAGTTAGGGAAGAGGGGTACCTACACCTATGTACTTTGAACATAGAAACGGAAATTCCAACTGAAGAGGAATACAATTTTTGGTGATACGTCCAAGGATACTTGATAGACGGATGGGATTGATCTGCTAAGGCTTTTTGATTTTACTCAAACTTGTCTTAATCCTTCCTATTTTTTTTTTCATTTTCATGGTCTGAGAGTTAGGGAAGAGCGGTACCTACACCTATGTACATTGAACATAGAAACGGAAATTCCAACTGAAGAGGAATGCAATTTTTGGTGATATGTCCAAGGATACTTAACAGGGGGAGGGGGTTGATATGCTAAAGCTTTTCGATTTTACTCAAAATTATCGTTTATCCTTCCTCATTTTTTTTTCACTTTCATGGTCTAAGAGAGTTAGGGGAGAGGGGTAGCTACATCCATGTAGCTTTAACGTAGAAACGGAAATTCCAATTGAAGAGGAATACACTTTTTGGTGACACGTCCAAGGATGGTTCATTGGGGGAATGGAGTGGATATACTAAAGCTTTCTGATTTTGCTCAAGCTTGTCGTTTATCCTTCCTTATTTTTTTTCATTTTCATAGTCTAAGAGATTTAGGGGAGAGGAGTAGCTACACCTATGTACCTTTAACATAGAAACGGAAATTCTAACTGAAGAAGAGGTATACGCTTTTTGGTGAAACGTTCATGGATAGTTCATAGGGCGTGGGGGTTGATATGCTAAAGCTTTTTAATTTTAATCAAAGAAGTCTAACTTCTTCCCTTTATAAAATTGTTAAATTTTCATCGTCTAAGAGATTTAGGGGAGCGGGGTAGCTATACTCATGTAACTTGAATGTAAAAACGAGAATTCTAGTAGGATAGAGAATATACTTTTGATCAAAAGTATAATGACACAAACTTAACTATGCAATCAAATTTAATTCAAATATACATATATATATATATATATATATATATATATATATATATATATATATATATATATATATATATATATGTATTTGAATGTATATGCATATGTACATATATGTATATGTACATATATGTATATGTACATATATGTATATGTACATATATATAAAAGAAAAACGAAATAAACAACTCAATGAAGGATCAAACAAGTCTTACTCCATCTTTAATTTGTTTTTTTTTCATTCCCATAGTCTAAGAGATTTAGGGAAGGAAGGTAGCTAGAACCATGTAACTTGAATGTAAAAGCTAGAGTTCTAGTAAGATAGAAAATAAACTTCTGATCAAAAATTTAATGATACAAACTTAACTATGCAATCATTTTAATTCAAAAACTATTTATACAAAAAACAACGAAATAAATAACTGAATGAAGGATCAAGATGTTGCAATTTGTCTCAATGGACCATCTAACGTCTCTGCCAAAGCGACAGCCTTGGCTTTCAATATTCCAAAACATACTTCACTTTTTGCATACAGACATAATAATAGATTTGCAACAGGTACGATCGCAACTCTACCATTCTGAAAGAAAACTGTAGTTAATATAATATACTGTTCTTTCAAACAATCTACATAACATTCATTATCTGAAATATCTCATATAACAGTCTAAAATATATTACCTGTACTGTTTTAAAGGATGGTTGAGATGGCTAGGCGACGTTCTGCGGATGAAGGATGACATATTGCCGAAGATTGTCCTTTTCGGCCCACCGTAGGGCTAAACAGAAAGCCTAGCTTCGTAAATTTTACGAATAGCCACCTTATTTTCACCGAATTAAAAAAAAATGACTGACCTTTAAATATACTTTAATATGTAGAGATTGCATAATATGTACAAGATCATGATTGGATAGAAATTCGCCAAGTTTTCATACCTTTCCACTTTTGAACTATCTGAGACAAGTCACACTGGTCCAAAAAATCAAAATCAAATAAAAAAAATTCAAAAAACCGGTCAAAAATTCCGTAACCAGGACTTTTGTTGGGCGGACGGTATCGGGGGGGGGGGAAGAAACTTTAAAAAACGATTTTCCGCGGGGAAGGGGGTATTTTCTGGGGACATAAACGCCAGCCACAGATGGATCATAGGTGGTAGCTTTAACTTTTGTATGATGCACTGATAATCTAAAAAATTGTCATATACTTGGACAAGAGTATTCTTTGAATTGATTGCTAAAATCATAGCGACAAACATTTTTTACCTGATATTGAAAAATGTAATAATCCAAAGTAAATTGATATTAGCAAATATGAGCAGTGATGAACAGATCGAAAGAACGAGGAACGGTAAAAAACGGATGAAGATGGTGGAATCACTGCAATATTAATGCTCTTTTACATGTAAATTCATTCCAAGGATTCAAGATGCCACCCCTCTGCCCCACACCCGGAAATGACGGGCTTGTTTAACTCCTTTAAAGACGTCCAGGACATAATTCTAGTCATATATATTGCGATAAAGAGATTTTATGCCTGAATATATTGATTGTAAGCCAGCATCTCCACTCACTAAGGCGTCATCAGGTAGTAGCAGGGCCTTAGGAATTAGTGAGGCAGTTATCACCACAGAAATACTTTCACTGACAAAGGCTTGAGTGACAGTAATATTGTCATCTCGCTTTTGCTTCTTTGACGCCGTAAACGGGTCTTTAAGCAACGGCATAATCACATATTTCGGTGATTCTTCAAGATCGTTGTGAATACAACAAACATGGTCTTTAAAATAGTATTTAATTATTTTGGCGTCACATTCACAGCATTTGACGGTTATATGGTTGGGTCTGGTTACAGAAACATTACGCTTTTTATTACCATCCAAGCTAATTTTACAAAACCACGGGTACATTACTCAAAAGAAATGTCACTATGCCCTAAATTCTACTTCACCTTTCTTTTCTAGCCCCTTTCAGACTGGCCGATTGACTAACAAAAATACAGTCTAATAAAAAAAAAAATTCTAGTTTCCCAAGGCACTGAACACCAAACTTGGGTAAGATAAAGGGACGGTAAACCCAACTCGTAAGAAGCTTCGGAAGAAGAGTGGAAAAATTTACAGAACACATTAAATGGAAGACGAAACAATTGTTATATACAAGGGTAAAAATTCCCATCAAGTCGGAGTTCGAATTGCACTTCTTGCAAACTTAATCAAAAGGCACTCGATTTGACAAGTTGTTTGTCAGTCAAGTGAAAAATCATTTGTACTTGTCTGTTAAACGGATCACACTCAATGAGTGAAGTTAGGTTAATCATAATGAAATATACCAAAATATGATGATAATATAATACTTTAGAAACAAAATTATGGAAACTACGACAAAGAATTCTGAAAAATATACATACATTGTAGTTTTTCTCACTCAAAATAAACAAATCCTAACCGATCCCAGAGAGGCAAAGCGGCTTCTGTCAGATCTTACACAGCGGAATTCTTGAGTGTGTCCCGTTTAACAGACAAGTGCCCAATCATCTTTCCAATTTCTGAAAAAAACTTATACTTCCCTCCTAAGTTAACAGAGAATTTCCAGCAGAAAGCTCAATATATCTGGTCATGTACGTTTACAAAAATAAAATGAATCTAAGAAATGAGAACTTCAGTCTGGCTGGATAAGTCTCAAGCTCAGTGTAATTGACTTATTTGTTTCTCCTTAAAAAAAAAAAAATATGGAGGAAAACAGACATCATTTAAAGGTCTTTTGCTCCACAGCCTAATGACTTTTATGAAAAATCAATTGCTTAATTAATCTATGTTTTTGTGCAAAATGAAAGATTTTACTTTTTTCGAATTTTTTTTCGTAATATTGCATTTTGCATTCTCTGCCATTTTATCCATTCGTCTGAAATTCTCCGTTAACCTTCTCAGTTGCATTTCTGACTAATAACCAAACTACACGGTTAAGTAATGAATGTGAACCAGCTGAAATTATCGAATCTTGTGAGGGAAAGTACTAAACCAATGCAATTCAATACCGGGATGTGCCTAATGCTCGAATTGTACAAGTTTGGTTAAGGATTAGCTAAGAGCCAAGAAAAAACTTTTGATAAATTTAGTGATAGACCAGGACAAGTAGAACAACCGATTTTTTTTTTTTTAATGCCTAAAACAACAAAATTTGCGAATATTTGATGAATTACAATAGGGGTCCAATGGATTGTCATGAACATGTCAAATTACGCTGCTTCGCCACGATGGCCATTTCTGCCGAAATTTTCGCCTTCGGCAAAATTTTACCGAATGCCAAAAAAGATAGGGGGGCGGCGCACCACTCCCCGCCCCTTCCTCGGAGCACCCCTGTCTCTACTGTTTTAAAAGATAGCACAGGCATAGCTCTGCCAAAAATTAGCCTTCAGTTCTTTAAAATAATATTCTACACATTTTACATAATATTCTGTAAATAATAAAATATTCTGTTTAATGTTCATTCTATATAATACATTCTATCCTTCCATATAATGGTTTGCAAAATGTTACCTCAACTGTTTGAAAAGATACAATAATCATAGCTATGCCAAAAAGGAGCCTTCAGCTCTTTAAAATAATATTCTACACGTTTTGGGTAATATTTTATATATAATAAAATGTTCTATGTAATGCTCATTATAAAGCCTAATATATATTCTGCTTAATATTCATTCTATATGGCATTCTATATAAAGTTCTACAATATATTAACTCTACTATTTTAAAAGATAGCACAGACATAGCTATGCCAAAAAGGAGCCTTCAGTTCTCTGAACAAATATTCTACACATTTTATATAATATTGTATAAATTGTAAATATTCTAATGTTCACTCTATAATATACATTAAATGAAAAACAACAAAAAAATTTTCAACTGGAAGTAAGGAGCAACATTAAAACCCTGAACGAACAGAAATTATTCCGTATATGAAAGGGTTTCCCCCTCCTCAATACCTCGCTCTTTACGCTAAAGTCTTTTTTAGAACTTTTAAAAAAGCTTATTATTCTAATTAAATGCTCTTTTGTTTAAGGAGTCGTTCTTAAAGAATTGGGACAAAAAGTCAAACTTCTCCGTAAAGAGCGAGGTATTGAGGAGGGGGCAACCCCTATCATATATGAAATAATTTCTGTTCGTTTTTGAGTTTTAGTGTTGCTCCTTACTTCAGTTGAAAAAACTTATTTTTTATAGAATTTCTAATCGTTTTTCAAAAATTATTTAAGTTTTTCAATTTATTTTTTTAAGAAATCAAAGATTAATTAGGATTTTAAGGAATAAATATCAGCACATGTATATTAAACTGACAATGCACGTTCTTTTCTGTAAATTCATTTGCATTTTTTTTCAGTAAGGTACACATTATATTCTGGCTTTTAGAAAGCATAGGGGGTTTAGCCTAATCATATATAGGGGGTTTCATTTATTTATTGATACTGATTTCTGGTAGTTGTATGATTGGTAGATTATTTGATTTTATTTTTGTTCATTTTTTGTTTAATGAAGTTCTTTACTTAAAAAAAACTTATTTTGTGGAAAAGTTTTTTTTAATTAATTACATGTATGAAAGGGGTTGCCTCTTCCTCAAGACCTCTCTCTTTACACTTAAGTTTTTTTTATATAGAGTTTTAGAACAAATCTCATAGTTCTAATTAAACGGCCATTGTGTTTCAGGAATCGTTCTTAAAGAATTAGGACAAAAAGTGAAACCTTTAGCGCAAAGAGCAAGGTCATGTGGAACGGACAACTCCTTTCGTATACGTAATAATTTCTTTACTTTTTAAGTTTTGATGTTGCTCCTTACTTTCAGTTGAAAAAATTTATTTTTAAAAATTTAATTTCGGATCGTTTTTAAATAATAACGGGAAATCCGGCTCTCTCTCTCCATGAAATATTACGGTACTTGTGTATTATAAGCCAATCACTCAAATTTAACATGTGCAAAATCCAGAACAATTAGAAACAAATTCGGGCTATATATTTGCATATCAGGGGGAGGGGGATAAAGTATAGCGGATTTGCATGCAAAATGTGTTAGGTACAATTATTCTGCATAATACGAAGTAAGAACTGTTTTCTGACTTCAAACTGTCCAAATACTTTACCCCCCCCCCCCACTATGTAAAAATATATAGCCCAAATTATATATCTCCCATCTATTCTGTCACTTGTCTTTAACTTGTCTCGCGCTAAGCTGAAAGAAACTACCGTAACGAAGATTATCCATGGGGGGTATTTTCCGCTGGTGGGTATTTTCCGGGGCGGAGGGGGGGGGGAAGGGGTAAACGCCAGGGGGATAAACGCCTAGAACCGAATTATTATAGCAATTTATTTCTGCTGGTCGTAAGTTTAATATGGCTCTTTAATTTTCTCTGAAAGAGTTTTCTTTCAGTAAGACTTTTAATTAATTTCTGGTTGTTTTTGATTGCCAAAGTTTCAATTTTTTCAATATTTCCCATTTCAACATCAAAGTTTTATCTAAGCATCAAAACATTAAAGTGATGTTTTTTTTTTCAACATTAAAGTTTCAAAGTTCAACATCAGTCTCTACATTCCCTTATAGGAGTTACAATTAGATGTAGCCGCAGTTGCAAGCAGTCGCAGTCACATTTGCAAGTTGTCGCAGTTGGAAGTAGTCACAGTTGCAGTCACAACCAGTCTCATTTGCAGCCTCAATAGTAGCAGTAGTAGCAATGACCCTGAAAGTTTCAAGTTAATACCCTTACTTTCATAAGATATTGCAGATAGGGCTTTTAGATCACTTGGATATATATAGTTTCTTTTGATTTAGCTCAACGTACCCCTCAGCATTTACCGAAATTTTGCCTCAATATCCTTAGCCTTTTTGTACACATTTAGGATCAAACATTCCACCATTTATTGATGATAAATTCTCCACATAAAAATAAAACAAACTGCATAATTTATATTCCTTGCCCCGGCGCTGCGGGGGCATGGCATCCCCAGATGCTTAGCTATTATATGTTCTGACTATTTCGAATAAAATGTTTTTTTTAAGATCTATGTCAGTGTTAACGAGAGAATCTAGAATGGCAAGAGGAAGGGGGGGGGGGGTGGGGCAGCTGCCCTTCGGTCCTTTTTCAACGCGTATCCCAACATGCCTTTAAAGTTTCAACTTAACACCCTTAGCTGATCCTTAGATATTGCTGTTGCATCCTTTCGAAAAACTTTTAGCATACATGCTTTGATTTTGTTTTACATCCCCCTCAGCATTTTCTAACAGCTTGACCTCAATATTCTTAGCCTTTTTTGGAGACTCAGGATCAAACATTCGGAAAAAGTCATTCCGAAGGTGTAGTTGTTTCACTATATCGACTAGTTTGAACAAGATGGCTATTCCAAAATTTTTATCACATATCTTTGGATAGATAACCGCTAAAAAGAGAATGGAAGGGGACTGGCGACCCTCCGACCATATTTAACATCTTCCTCAGCATGCTCTGAAAGTTTAAACTTAATTATCTTAGTTGTTCTTGTGACAATGCAGATACACCTTTTTGATAAACAGGATGCACATATTATCTTTAGTTTAGCATGCCCTTCTAACATTTCCCGAAGTTTTACTTTAATACCCTTAGCCTTTTCAAACATATCTAAAATAAAAAAATCCTACTTTTTCGTAATGATAAATCCTGCATGTAAAAACGGACAAATTGTATAATTTAAAATTCTTGCCTTGGGAGTTGGGGGGGGGGGGGCATTGCATCCCTGGAGGCATAGTTACTAGAACTTTTGAACAAAATATTTTTCTTCAAATTTTGATATTGATGACATTCCCTGAAATTTTCAGCTTAATACCCTCAGCCTTTCCTTAGATGTTAATGATATTTCCTTCTGATAATCAGTACACACACAGTGTGTTTCATTGTGTTCAGCATCCCTCTTCAAAGCTGTGGGAGGATGTCAACCCCATAGGCATAGTTATTTGAGCTTTTGACTATTTTGAACCAGATGTCTATTTCAAAATTTTGAACAAACATTTTTGGAGGGATTGCAATTAAGAAGGCATTTGAGGGGCTGGTGCTTTCTAGAAGCCAGAATATAATTTGTACTTACTGAAAAAAAAAATCAAATGAATTTAATGAAAAAAATGTGCATTGTCAGCTTAATATAAGTCTGCTGATTTTTATTCCTAAAATATTAATTAATTTTTGTTTTCTTAAAGTTATAACTGAAAACATTTAAAAGAATTTTTTTCAGTAAAGTACAAAGTTATAAGTGAAAAAATTTAAAAGATTTTTTTTAATTAAAGTACAAAGTATATTCTGGCTTCTAGAAAGCATAGGGTTTAGAACCCTACTAAGATTAATTTCTGCTTGTTTTGAGTTTGACTTATTTTAATTTCTGTTTGTTTTGAGTTTCATTTGTTTATTGATACTGATTTGTGTAGATTATTTGGTAGATTATTTGATTCTAGTTTTGTTCATTTTTGGTTTAACAGAGTTCTTTACTTTAAATAATAAACAACTTATTTTGTGCAAAAAGTTTTCTGATTAATTTTTGTTCTTTTTTACTATACTGTTGCTTTTACTTTTACTATAAGTGCAAATTATGTTCTGGCCAAGGGAAGGCATAGGGGTTTTGAGCCCTACTCATGTTAATTTCTGCTCGTTTTCAGTTTGACTTAGTTATTTATTGTAATTTCTGTTCGTTTTGGGTTTCATTTCTTTATCGATGCTGATTTGTGGTTGTTTTACGCTTGGTAGACTATTTGATTTATTTTTGCCCATTTTTGGTTTAATGGAGTTCTTTACTTTTCTTAGAAAAACTTATTTAGTGGAAAGTTTTTTTAATTAATTATAGTAAAGAATAGGCAAAGTAAAGAATAGACAAATTGCATAACTTGGCAAAATAGGCAAAATTGCTTAACTTTTGCATTTTTTCAAATTGCAAAATTGCATAACCTTTCCCTGGAGGCTGCAGGGGTGGTGCAACGAATTGTCTCACAAAAAAAAAAAAAAAAAAAAAAAAAAAAAAAAAAAAATGCGAATTCAAAATTTTCTGTGTTGTCTATTTTTTTTCCTTCTGCTAGTTTATGTATCTTTGAATATTTTCACTTCCCATTGAAAAATGGTCGCAAAAACATCCTAAAATATTGGGCTTATAGTAAGCTTTTCACTGTCAAAATACAATCTTATCCTCTTTCCCTTTTTAAAAAAATCTACATTGAGAGGGCAGTGTGGTCTTACAAGTTACCTGGGCTTAAAGTTAGTCTGATGCCATGCAGTGCATCGCCATCAAACAGGATAAACTTCCAGTCACAAAACAAAGGATCAAAATTAATGCTGGTTCATTTAAGGAAGAAGAAGATCCCCCCACCTAAAAAAATCAAAGTAAAATATTTATTTGCATTGCCACTAAAGCCCTGACAATACACCTTTAATTAAAAGCCTATAAATCTGCAATTAAAACTTATTACACAAGTATAAAAAAATTCTTATTTTCTGTTATTTTTGTGTTAAATCCTGGCATAAAGTAATGGGTTCAATAAAAGATAGAGAATATGCTAAACCTTAAGTAACTTGTGCTCAAATTGAAGAAGAACGAAAAAGCATAAAACATTAAAATAACGTAAAACATATATATTACGTATCTAGAGAAACTTAAGCAACATACCAAACATTCAATTAGAATACTTTGCAGCTTATCTTCATTGAATGCAATTTTTCCATTTTTTAAGTATGCAGTCCAAATGTTACTTGCAATCGCTGCAGTAACAGTACCATCTTTATTTGCATATGAGCTGTAGGCAAGTAGGGCACCTTCACTGTTCAACAGCCTGAAAAATTGGTATTTGAAGGGCTGAAGGGTTTTGCAAGCTATAAAGATCAATATTCAATACAGGCATATCTTTTGCCAGCTTTTACCGAGATATTCTCTTAATAATAGATCAAGCTACTTCATGGCTTGGCCAGACAATTTTGTATTTTATATAAGTATACATATTTTACAAACTTCAAATAGTGTAAAGAAAATGCTGCCTTTCAGTGTTCTAGTGCTTCCTAAGTAATGAGCCATAAGCCTGTAATGTATACTGCTATTAGACTAATACCACCACTAACAACTCTGCAAAGCCGATCCACTTGAGGGCAACACACTTATGCATACTCCTCCTCTGTCCCAATATATTCAAAGCATCCCTCTTTAAAACCTCCCAAAAGTTCTAATTTTCCTTGAATCCTATTTTATGTTCCCACCATATGGGAACAAGGTTAGGGATATGGAAACATTCCTAAACAGGGTTCCCACACTGTTTTTTTTTTGGTTCTAGATGGTTGGCCAAAATAAGTGATCTTTGGCAATCTGTCATCCTTTATTTACAGAAAATGTTCTAGTCATCTCAACCTTTCTCTTATTGTAGTTCTAGAAGGTAAGACAGAACCATATCTTTTTGTACAGCTTCTTGTTAAGAATGGTCAGTCAGATGGGCGTTGAAAAGAATCTGTAAAGAATTCCTGGAAAACATGTAACAAATCCCGCTCCATCTTCTGAAGGATGTTTCAGAACCATACAAATGTTATCACTGAAGCTTCCAGTATTCTAATTTTGGTTTGTAGTCCGAACTTTTCAACTGCGAAAAAAAAAATACCCTGATCCTTGGCTATTCTACTTTTAACATCTTCACCAAATCCAACACCTCTAACAATAATACTACCTGGGTAATTGAAGCTTTCCACTCAATCAATATTCTCATTACCCACCGTCACCTCTTTGCCTTCATCTATTCACAGTCTAAGCAACTTGGTCTTCTTAACATTTATTATCAAGCCTATTCTTGCACTATGAACTCTACAAATCTGCAAAAAAAAAAAAAATTCATTTTGCTAATATTTTTGTATTTGTAAGAAGAGGCCAGTTTACTGTTTAAGCATGTTCTTAATATGCTGTGTCTGTTGAAAAGTTCCAAAACAGATTAATTTATTTTGCATGTTGTCTTGATGCAGACAACATATCTAACAAAGTTGATTTAGACCTTCATTGTAAGCAGTGAAGAAAAATCAAAGACTAATTTTCAAAGCCCTCTTTTGAATATTCTTAATTTTAGTTGCTTGATCAAGCAAGGGCCAAACATAAGAACATGTTTTATTAGGGGGGGATGCAGGGTTTCATTGAGGTTGAACCTCCTACCTGAATTATGATATAATTACAATTTTCTAATAATTGAATTATTTTTGGAGCTCTTGAAGAACTTCGTCTCTTATAAATAGGTATTCGCTTGTAAATTGAGTACCTGCTCCCCCCCACCGATTCTTGAACCTCCATATATTGATAGTCTCTTCAGAAATATAACTCATATTGATGTTAAGTCAAAGAAACTTGCAGGGACAGGCTTTCTACCCTTAACTTATAAGAAAAGGCAAATTAAGTCATAAGCTATATAGGGCTGGTATAATTTGGAAATATTCCACCATACTAGATAGCCTACTATTTAGATAGTAGAAGAGGTATTAGCGGTTCTTTGTCTATCTTAGAAAGTAGTTAAGTTAGGTGAATGAAACTTTCAGGAATAAACCAAGTGTATATAATGCACACTGGGAAGGTATTGTCAAGCTACATCTTACCTTTTCCTTTTTTCTACGGCTTGTAAAATTCCAGAGATGATACGTCAATATCTATTATATAATAGCCAGTGGCTGATCCAAGGGGCGAGGGGGGGGCGCCCTCCTAACGTAGTCTAAAGTAGCTCAATTTACTTAATTGACGCAAGTTTGCATTAAATAAACTTGCTCCTAATGCAAGTCTAACAGATCAAACTATAAAAAAAATCCTGCATCCGCCCCTGTTACTAACTACAGGCCTATTAGCTTTCAAAACAGTTTAAACAAGAGATTTGATAGGGTTATTGATAAGAGATTGAGTTATTTGGATGGATAAGAAAAGAGCACTGGAAGAAAAACAGGGAGACTTTAGGTCTGGTTACTTGACATTTAGTTGAATTTTTATTTTAAATAGTTTAATTACTAAGTATAGTAAAAGTAAAAATAATCTGTATGTAGGATTTACAGATCTCTTGATAGATCTCTGATTTGATAGATCTCTTTTCCAATCCATTTACAAGAGGACAAAAAAAGGATAACAAGTTAAGGAATAGATTTCCTGGATATTCTGTAATATAGGTCTGAATCAAGGTACCTCACTCTGTTTACTAAGGTTGAGGGGGCGTATGCCAATTTGCTTCTATTTCCAAAGCTTGCTGATTTTCTAGTTTTTTTTTTTTTTTTTTTTTTTTTTTTTCAAATCGATGCTATGAATCAACTTCTCATGGGAAATAGATTGAATTGTGTTTGATTGTTGCATTATGTTTTTTTTTTAATTGTCTAATGAATGTGAAAAAGTGCAGCTGGAAGCCGTAGGGAGCCTTGTTTTTGTTTACATCATAGGCAGCGCTCTAGCGCTACCTAAGTAAAGAACGATGTGGGCACAAAGTGTTTTTTTTTGTTCTTTTTTCTCAATACCTGGACACTTCGTATTGAAGGAGTTGTCGTAGACACTTCAAAAAGGGCTCATTCGATTGGGAATTGGTGTGGCTAGTCCCCTTTTTAATAGTCGAAAGTGATTGGAGGGCAACTAGCCCCCCCCCACGCCCATCATTCCCCTCAATACATCCAATCAAAATTTTGAGATAGCCATTTTGTTCATCGTAGTTGATTTCCAGATAGAAAATATATTTTTGAGGAGGACACTCCCCCAGAACCCTCAGGGCAAGGGTTTTAAGTTATGCCCTGGGGGCATACAAGGTTTTTATAGAAGGAGTTGTCGTAGAAACTTTAAAAAAGGCTCATTCGATTGGAAATTGGAAGGGCTAGTACCCTTTTTAATAGTCGAAAGTGATTGGAGGGCAACTAGCCCCCCACCTATCATTCCCCCAAACACATCCAATCAAAATTTTGAGATAGTCATTTTGTTCAGCGTTGTTGATTCAGATACAAAATATGTTTTTGAGGAGGACACTCCCCCACAACCCTCAGGGAAAGGGTTTTAAGTTATGCCATGGAGGCATATAAGGTTTTTATAGAAGGCGTTGTCGAAGAAACTTCAAAAAAGGCTCATTTGATGGGAAATTCGAAGGGCTGGTGCCCTTTTTAATAGTCAAAAGTGATTGGAGGGCAACTAGCCCCCCCCCACTCCCATCATTTCCCCAAACACATCCAATCAAAATTTTGAGATAGCTATTTTGCTCAGCCTAGTTGTTTCCAGATAGAAAATACGTTTTTGAGGAGGACACTCCCCCAGAGCCCTCAGGGCAAGGGTTTTAAGTTATGCCCTGGGGGCATATAAGGTTTATATAGAAGGCATTATCCTAGAAACTTTAAAACAGGTTCATTCAATTGGAAATTCAAAGGGCTAGTGCCCTTTTTAATAGTCGAAAGTGATTTGAGGGCCCTTCGCCCCCCCCCCCCCCCCTACGCCCATCGTTCCTCCAAACACATCCAAATAAAAATTTTGAGATAACCATTGTGTTCAGCGTAGTTGATTTCCAGATAGAAAATATATTTTTGAGGAGAACACTCCCCCACAACCATCATTGCAAGGGTTTCAAGTTATGTCTTGGGTGAATATAATGTTTTTATAAAAGGAGTTGTCGCAGAAACTATAAAAGGGACTCATTTGATTGTAAACTCAAAGGGCTAACGCCCTTTTTAATAGTCTAAAGTCATTGGAGGGCAACTAGCCCCCCTCACCCACGCCCATCATTCCCCCAAACACATCCAATGAACATTTTTAGATAGCCATTATATTCAATGTAGTTGAAAGTTTTAGAAGTTAGGTATTTAAGGATGACAACCTCTCCCCTCACACTCATCAGGGCAAGGGTTGTAAGTTATGCTCTGGGGGCATATAAAGTTTTTATTGAAAGGGTTGTCATGGAAACTTAAAAAGGACTCATTCAATTGGAAATTGAAAGGGGTATTGCCTTTTTTAATGGTTGAAAGGAAGGTCTTTTAGGAAGATAACCCCCTCGGAGCCCTCAGTGCAAAGGTTGAAAGTTATGCCCTGGGGGCATATAAGGCTTAAATAGAAAGTTGTTGTACAAATTATAGGCAGCGCAATCGCGCTGCCTAAGTAAAGAACGGGGACATTCGAGAACGAGACAAGAAACGGGGACTAAGTAAAGAGGAGGACACTCCCGCACAACCCTCAGGGCAAGGGTTGTAAGTTATGCCCTGGGGGCATATAAGAACGATGTTGGCACAATGTATTATTTATTAATTTTTTCCTTTAGAGCAGGGCACTTCGTATCAAAGAAGTTGTCGTAGAAACTTCGAAAACCGCTCATTCAATTGGAAATTGGAGTGGTTTGTGCCCTTTTTGATATTCGAAAGTGTTTGGAAGGGGACTAACACCCCTTCTACGCCCACTATTTTCCAGAAAACATCCAAGCACAATTTTTAGATAGCGATTTTCTTCAGTGTGTTTGAGTTCCAGATAGAAATAAAATTTTCGAAGACAGTCCCTCCCAACTCTTAGGTAAAGGGTTGTGAGTTATACCCTGGGGGCATATAAGGTTTTTTATAGAAACTGTTGTCACAGAAACTTTAAAAAAGGCTCATTCGATTGGAAATTCTAAGAGCTAGTTCCCTTTTTAATAGTCGAAAGTGATTAGAGGGCAAATAACCCGCCTCTCACGCCCACCTTTTCCCTAAACACATCTAATCAAAACTTTGAGATATCCATTTTATTCAACGTAGTTTTAAGTTCTGGAAATTAGGTCTTTGAGGGTGACAACCCCCTTTAGCCCTCAGGGCAAGGATAGTAAACTAAGGCCTGCGGGCATATAAGGACTTTATTGAAAGCCTAGAAGCTATCAAAGAACTCATTATATTAGAAATTGAAAGGGCTAGTGAATTTTCTAGTAGTAGAAAGTGATTGGAGAGCGACTAACGCCCCTCTCACGCCCACCATTTTCCCAAACACATCCAATAAAGATTTTGCGATAGCCATTTTGTTCCACGAAGTTTGAAGTTCAGGAAATTATATCTTTGAGCAGGACACTCCCTCCACAGTCTTCTGGGCAAGGGTTATAAGTTATGCCCTGGGGGCATATAAGGTTTTTGTTGAAATCTTTGTCGTAGAGACTTGAAAAAAGGCTCATTCGATTTGAAATTCAAAGAGCTAGTACCCTTTTTAATGGACGAAAGTGATTGGAGGACAACTAATCCCCCTTCCACTCCCACCCTCCCATTTGCCCATTATGTTTAAAAACTAAATGTTGCCTTAAGATTAAATCAAAATGAACTGTGTTAATGCAAATTCCCAGTAAGGCATCTCAGCAGTATCCCAAGAACGACTGAGGGTATTATATTCAAAATTTCGGGGCTACTTCTGCTCTTAAAATTTAACCAAATCAAAATAGCGTAAGTGTATCCAAGCTATCAAAGAAAGTAAACAGATTTTTTTGCAAATGGTATCCAGTTTTCCATTTCAGGTCAATTAGAGGAGATATGAAACTAAATTAGACAGTATTATTTGTTTCTAGATTTTTAAAAGGGTGTATGTTGTTAAAAATTGTTGAAAATTTTTCTCCAGCATACAAATAGCAGGCCAAACCATAAAGTCTTAAAAAACGAAAAAATTTAAAGTATTATTTTCTTTTTCCCTGAAAAGACTATGTCAATATAAAACGAATAGAAATTAATTTAAAAAACTATTTCCGCAAAATAAGTTTTTCAAAGAAAAGTAAAGAACACTATTAAACAAAAAATGAGCAAAAATAAAATCAAATAATCTATCAAGCGTGAAACTACAACAAATCACCATCGATAAATAAATGAGATCGAGAACGAACGGAAAATACAATAAATAACCGAATCAAACTCAAAACGAGCAGAAATTAACATAAGTTGGGCGCAAAACCCCTATGCCTTCCCAAGGCCAGAACAACATTTGTACTTTACTTAAAAATTACAAATGAATGTGCATTGTCATTTTTATATACATATACTTATATTTAGTAGTCAAAATGTTAATATTATTTGATTTTTTAAAGTTATAAAAGTAAAAACATTTATAGTTTTTTCAGTAAAGTGCAAATTTTGTTCTAACCTTGGAAAGGCATAGGGGTTTTGCGCCAAACTTATATTAATTTCTGCTCGTTTTGAGTTTGACTCGGTTATTTATTGTAATTTCTGTTCGTTTTGGGTTTCATTTATTTATCGATGCTGATTTATGATAGTTTCACACTTGGTAGATTTTTTTATTTTATTTTTGCTCATTTTTGGTTTAATGGGGTTCTTTACTTTTTTTTCAAAAACT
The DNA here is from genome assembly GCF_049724085.1 of Artemia sp. Qi Xiang Cuo. NCBI lineage: Eukaryota > Metazoa > Arthropoda > Branchiopoda > Anostraca > Artemiidae > Artemia > Artemia sp. Qi Xiang Cuo. The sequence continues at coordinate 48,639,014 of NC_142810.1, forward strand.
TATTTGTGGAAAAAGTTTTTTAATTAATTTCTGTTCGTTTTATATTGATATAGTCTTTTCAGGGAAAAAGAAAATAACACTTTAAATCTTTTAGTTTTTTTAGACTTTATAGGTTTGGCCTGCTATTTGTATGCTGGAGAAAAACTTTCAGTAATTTTTAACAACATATACCATTTTAAAAATCTGGACAAAATAGTACTGTTTAACTTAGTTTCATACCTCCTCTAGTTGACCTGAAATAGAAAACTTGATATCATTTGCAAAAAAATCTGTTTACTTTCTTTGATAGCTCGGATACACTTACACTATTTGATTTCATTATATTTTAAGAGCAGAAGTAGTCTCGAAAGTTGGAACATTATACCTTCATTTGTTCTTCGGATACTGCTGAGATGCCTTATTGGGAATTAGCATTATGACAAAGCATTTTGATTGAATCTTGAGAGGACATTTAGTTCTTAAACATAATGGGCCAATGGGAGGGTGGGCGAGGAAGGGGGATTAGTTGCCCTCCAATAAATTTCGACTATTAAAAAGGGCATCAGCCCTTTCTATTTTTAATCGAATGAGCCCCTTTGGAAGTTCCCACGACAACTCCTTTGATACGAAGTGCCCTGGTCTACACAACAACAACAACAACAACAAAAAATATTACTAATCACTTTCGACTATTAAAAAGGGCACTAGCCCTTTAAATTTAAAAAAAAATGAGCCCTTTTCTGAAGTTTCTATGACAACGTCTTCTATAAAAACCTTATATGCCCCCAGGGCATAACTTAAAACCTTTGCCATTAGGGATGTGGCGGAGTATCCTCCTCAAAAACATATTTTCTATGCGTAAATCAACTACGCTGAACAAAATGGCTATTTCAAAATTCTTATTGGATGTGTTTGGGGAAATGATGGGTGGGAGGGGGGAGGGCTAGTTACCCTCCAATCACTTTCGGCTATTAAAAAAGGCACCAGCCCTTTGAATTTCCAATCGAATGGGCTTTTTTTGAAGTTTCTACGGCAACGCCTTCTATAAAAACATTATATGTCCCCTGGGCATAACTTAAAACCCTTGCCCTGAGGGTTGTGGTTGTGTTTTCTCCTAAAAAACATATTTTCTATCAGGAAATCAACTACACTGAACAAAATGGCTATCTCAAAATTTTGATTCGATGTCTCTGGGGGAAGGATGGGCATGAGGGGGGGGGGGCTACTGACCCTCCAATCACTTTCGACTATTAAAAAGGGCACTAGCATTTTGAATTTCCAATCGAATTAACCTTTTTTGAAGTTTTTACGACAACACCTTCTATAAAAACCTCATATGCGCCCAGGGCATAACTTAAAACCTTTGCCCTGAGAGTTGTGGGGGAGTGTCCTTCTCAAAAACATATTTTCTATCTGGAATTAAACTAGCCTATGCTAAACAAAATGGCTATCTCAAAATTTTGATTGGATGTGTTTGGGTGAATGATGGACGGGGAGTAATTTCGACTATTAAAAAGGGCACTAGCCCTTTGAATTTCCAATCAAATGAGCCCCTTTTGAAGTTTCTATGATAACGCCTTCTATAAAAACCTTACATACCCCAGGACATAACTTAAAACCCTTGCCCTTAGGGTTGTTAGGGAGTGTCCTCCTCAACAACATATTTTCTATCTGGAAATCAACTATGCTGAACAAAATGGCTACATCTAATTTTTTATTGGATGTGTATGGGGGAATAATGGGCATGGGGAGGGGCTAGTACCCTCCAATCACTTTTGACTATTAAGAAGGGAACTAGCCCTTTGAATTTCCAATCGAATGAGCCTGTTTTGAAGTTTCTATGACAACGCCTTCATATAAAAGCCTTATATGCCCCCAGGGCATAACTTAAATCCCTTGCCCTGAGGGTTGTGGGGGAGTTTCTTCCTAAAAAACATATTTTCTATATTGGAATCAACTACACTGAACAAAATGGCTATCTACCCCAGGGCATAACTTAAAACCCTTGCCCGGAGGGTTGTGGGGGAGTGGCTCCTCAAAAACATATTCTCTATCTGGAAATCAACTACACTGAACAAAATGGCTGTCTCAAAATGTTGATTGGATGTGTTTGGGGGAATGATAGGCGTGGGGGGGGGGGCTAGCTGCCCTCCAATCACTTTCGACTATTAAAAAGGGCACTAGCCCTTTGAATTTCCAATTGAATGAGCCGGTTTTGAAATTTCTACAACAACGCCTGCAATAAAAACTTTATATGCCCCCAGGGCATAACTTAAAACTCTTGCCCTGAGGGTTGTGAGGGAGTATCCTCCTCAAAAAGATATTTTCTATCTTAAAATCAGCTACGCTGAAAAAATGCCTATCTCAAAATTTTGAGTGGCTGCGTTTGGGGGAATAATGGGGGTGGGGGGGGGGGCTAGATTCCCTCCAATGACTTTCGACTATTAAAAGGGCACTAGCCCTTTGAATTTCCAATCGAATGAGCCTCTTATTACGTTTCTAAGACAACACCTTCTATAAAAGCCTTATATGCCCCCAGGGCATGACTTAAAACCCTTACCCTGAGGGTTGTGGGGGAGTGTCCTCCTCAAAAACCTGTTTTCTATCTGGAAATCAGCTACGTGTAACAAAATGGCTATCTCACAATTTTGATTGGATGTGTTTGGGGGCAAATTGGGCGGGGGGGGGGGGCTAGTTGCCCTCCAATCACTTTTGACTATTAAAAAGGGCACTAGCCCTTTGAATTTCCAATCAAATGAGCCCCTTTTGAAGTTTCTATGACAACGCCTTCTATAAAAACCTTACATACCCCAGGACATAACTATAAACCCTTGCCCTGAGGGTTCTGGGGGAGTGTCCTCCTCAAAAACACATTTTCTTAGCCTTTTTTGAAGTTTCTACAACAACGCCTTCTATTAAAACCTTATATGCGCCCAGGGCATGACTTAGAACCTTTGCCCTGAGAGTTGTGGGGGAGTGTCCTTCTCAAAAACATATTTTGTATCTGGAAATAAACTAGCCTATGCTAAACAAAATGGCTATCTCAAAATTTTGATTGGATGTGTTTGGGTGAATGATGGACAGGGGGGGGGGGCTAGTTGACCTCCAAACACTTCCGACTTTTAAAAAGGGCACTAGCCGTTTGAATTTCCAATTAGCCCCTTTTGAAGGGGTTCATTTCCAACGCCTCCTATAAAAACCTTACATAACCCAGGACATAAATTAAAACCCTTGCCCTGGTTTTAACCGTTGAATTTCCAACACCTTCTATAAAAACCTTACATACCCCAGGACATAAATTAAAACCCTTGCCCTGAGGGTTGTGGGGGAGTGTCCTCCTCAAAAACACATTTTCTATACTGAAATCAACTACGCTGAACAAAATAGCTATCTCAAAATTTTGATTGAATGTGTTTGGGGGAATGATGGGCTTGGGGGGGGGGCGCTAGTTGCCCTCCAATCACTTTCGACTATTAAAAAGGACACTGGCCCTTTCAATTTCCAATCGAATGAGCCTCTTTTGAAGTCTCGACGACAACCCCTTCTATATGAAGTGCCCTGCTTTAAAGAAAAAAAATAATAAACAATGTATTGTGTCAACATTGATCTTATATGCCCTCAGGGCTTAACTTAAAACCCTTGCCCCGAGGGTTGTGGGGGAGTGTCCTCCTCAAAAAGATATTTTCTATCTGGAAATCAACGATGCTGAACAAAATGGCTATCTCAAAATTATGATTGGATGTGCTTGGGGGAATGACGGGCATAGGGGGGGGGGAGGGCTAGTTGCCTTCCGATCACTTTTGACTATTAAAAAGGGCACTAGCCACTCCAATTTCCAATCGAATGAGCCCTTTTCGAAGTTTCGATGACAACTCCTTTGATACTAAGTGCCCGGGTATGGAGAAAAAAACCAAAAAAAAAAACACATTGTGCCCACATCATTCTTTACTTAGGCAGCGCTAGCGCGCTGCCTATGATGGGCAAGGAGATGTAATAATGACATACAAGTTAGTACATGACCGGAGTGTGATCCCCAACCTGTTCCAGAGAGTCAGTTCACCAAGTACTAGAGGCCACCCCTTAAAGCTTTATCAAAAACATGCTAACACCAGGCTGCAAAACAAATCCTATTCTAACTGCATAGTCAGCCTATGGAACTCCCTTAACTAGAATGCTTTTATGTGGCCTAGTGTTGAAGCCTTCAAGTCAACAGTTGACAAAGACTGGTGCAAGAAACCTTGGCTCACAACACGGGATGCACCTAATGAGTTATCATCATCAGTGACTGGCATTCACAGGACTTGTTCTTATTGCTGGCAAGTGTGATTTAAGGTAATTTTACTAAACTTTTCGTTACTATGGACTATTTTATCTTTTGGGCCCCATTAAGGGCTCAAATGCAATTTCCTTCAAAAGCAATTATTGAATTATGAATGACAGTAAAACAAAAGCATCAAGTGATGTATTCATTTTTATCCTAGCTACAGGGTTTGTCTGGAAAGTAATAGGACTAACTTTCCTTTGCCACAACTGTACTTCAGAGTGTGCGCGCTCTGACTGGATTTGGTAGAGGGCTTTACTAGCTAAAAAACGAGCTGCTGGTCAGCTGTCTCTGAGCACCTGGAGAGTCAGGACAGGCATTTTCGCGTGACGTGTTATCTGTGAGTGGTGCAAGCCAAAAATGCAGCATTCGTTAGAGCAGAGGTATGCCATTAAATTATGTGTGAAACTTGGTATATCTGCAACAGAGACGTTTGATATGATCAAGCAGGCTTACCCAGATGTTGCTTTAGCAAGAAGTGGTGTGCAGGAAGACCTTCGACTTCAACAAAAACAGACAATGTGACTTGTGTGTGCAAACTCTTGAACTCAGACCATCAACTAAGTATTTGTTTAGCTGCTCAAATCTTAAATTTACCAAAATCTGTCCTTCATGACATTGTGACAGTACATTTGAACATGTGCATGGTGTGCATGAAGATGTTCCCAAAAGTACTCACTGATGACTAGAAAATGCAGCAAGTGGAGGTGTGCTAAGAAAATTTGAACAAGTGTGAAAGTGACCCCCAATTTTTGCATAATGTAATCAGAGGTGACAAGTGCTGGATCTTTGAGTATGATCCCAAAACAAAGAGACAATCTTCCAAGTGGAACACGTCAGCGTTTCCTTGCCCAAAAACGACAAGAATCAGCAAATCCAAAGTGAAAACCATGTTCATTGTCTTTTTTGACATGAAAGGCATTGTCCTCATAAATGTGTTCCTCCTTGACAAACCATCAATGCCAAGTTTTATGTGGAAGTGCTCAAAAGACTCAAATGAAGGGTAAATTGGCCTGACAAGATATTGCAGATGACTGGAAGTTGCACCATGACAATGCCCCAGCTCACACTGCCTTTCTTGTGAAGAGCTATCTGACCAAGGCTGGCATCCTAATGCTTCTGCAGCCACCCTATAGCCCAGATGTGGCCCTGTCAGACTCTTTTTTGTTTCCTCGCCTGGAAAGGCTGAGGAAAGGCAAGTATTTTGGGGTGACAGAGTGGATCCAGACAGCATGCACCATGGCTCTCAAGGCTATTGTGGAGAATACATACTGTGGCGCCTTCAATGCTTGGAAATCATGCTGGCAGCACTGCATTGATGCAGAAGTAGCCTATTTTGAAAGTTTTTAAATAATTGTAACAATTGGCTCAATAAATGTTTTATATCAACTCAGTCCTATTACTTTCCAGACAAATCCTGTAAATTATGGTATCAACTACAAATTTACCAAACACTTGCTTTACAAATAAAGCATGTTTCTATTAATTATATTATTCCATTGCAATCCACATTTATAAATCCCAAAGTACTTTTGAATACCAAATAGATTTGAAATTCTTTAACAGTCAGACATAAATTCAATATAATCGTCTTGACAGGTCAAGGCCTACCAACACATTAGCAAATAAAAAAAAATATATAAACATAGGTAATTTTAAAGACCGCACTGCCTTTCCATGATGATAAATAACAGTTTGAGTAGTGATAAATCCATTTATTATACAGAAGAAAAAACAAAAAAATCAAAAACATACTGGATATTTCCATCTCATATACAGTGATCATCATCAGTATTTCTGCTGAGGATGATCCTTGTATGTGTGATCAAGATATTTAGAATATTTTTTTACTGTTTTTTTTTTCTCTGTATAATAAAAAGGAGTTTCTGCAGATGATGATCACTGTATGTGTGATCAAGATATCCAGTATATATTTTTTTTTTCATTCTCCAATAAAAGGATTTATCCCTATTAGAACTGTTATTTAAAAACATTAACAGATGCAAAATAACACAAGAATTTAGAAGTAAGGGGTGTATTTGGAATTATCAGTAGATCTTGGATTGTATTTCTGAGTAAAATGATTATTATATTTGGAAAGAGCAAAAAAACATTGAGCAGTGTGTTTACCTTGTTGTATATGAGTAATGTAATAATTCATAGCCTATGCCTTAGCCTATTTACAAAAACAATGCAAGACAATTAGAGGGAGGGAGTATATTGAAAAAAATACCAATAATATGCAGAAAAAGCATACAATAAAGAATTCAATGGGGCTAACTTTACTTTATTAGGCTAATGGTGTTCCCTGGAAGTACCAGTGGGATGTATTTGATGTTTAATTATTCACATCATCAAGTATAGAGCATTTAGCAGATCATAATGGATCTTAATTTGCTCTTAAGTGCAAATTAAGGTAATTAATGAAGGTAGGCCTAAGGTAGTGTTTCTTTTAGAACTGGTCCACTAGAGATGAATTCCAGCTTGGATTACATAAGGAGACATGTCAAGAATACAATTCTTACTTCATTATATGCAAAATAATCCTAGTTAACATGTTTTCTAGCAGGAGAACTTTTGGGTAAGGTTTATATTAACAGACTAATCAGATAGATAAAAAAAAAACATACCACTGGCATCAGAATTTTATCCCGAGTCAAAATATAACACTCATTTCTGTTGCAAATTATTTTCAAAATTACTTCTAAGCTTCTTTAAGTTTCTTCAATTTTGCCTGTTTTTTTTTCATAGAAACATCATGGTGGCAATTCAATTTGAAAAATACTAAATTTTGCTGAAAGCTGTGATTTGAATTGAAATATATTAAATCTTGTTGAGCGGTGATTTGACTTTGCCCATTGTTTACATACAGTATTGGTTATTGGGAAGTATACAGACATTTTCAGAGGGATTTTTTTTCTGGTAAAGGGGGGGGGGTCGTCCCACGTACCCACCTCACCCGAACCCCCTCCCTCTCTCTGCCTCTCACCAGAAAAAAAAACCTCTGAAAACGTCTGTATACTTCCCAATAACCAATACTGTATGTAAAATGGGCAAAGCTCATAACTTGCAGCCCTTCCCCTGGGGACTGTCGTGGATTAAGTCATCCTCAAAGACATAGTTATCAAATGTTTTGACTATGCTGAACAAAATGGCTATCTCAATATTTTGATTGGCTGAGTTTGGGAAAAAAATTAACGCGGGAAGGGGCCTAGTTGCCCTAAAATTTTCTTGGTTACTTAAAACAGGCACTATAACTTCTAATTTCTGTTTGAATGAGTGCTGTTGTGATATTCTAGGACTACTAACAATCACCCCTGGAAAAAAAAAATAAATAAACGTGCATCTGTGATCTTTCTTCTGGCAAAAAATACAAAATTCCACATTTTTGCAGATAGTACCTTGAAACCTGAACAGTAGGGTTCTCTGATTTGCTGAATATGATGGTGTTTTCATTAAGATTCTATGAATTAGGGGTTGTTTCCCCCTTTTTCAAAAATAAAGCAATTTTTTCGGTCTTGTAAATGTTGACAGGTAAGACTAAACTTGATGAAACTTATATATTTGAAATCAGCATAAATATCCAATTCTGTTGATGTTCCATTGGTATCAAATTTCAGTTTTTTAGAGTTTTGATTACTATTGAGCCAGGTTGCTCCTTATATACAGTTTGTTACCATGAACTGTTTGAAACTGGATGCTCATAGTGCCAGTTTGTGCCACACACGCCGCGTGTGGCGCGCCGGTGGCGTTGCAACACTTTGGCGGCAGCACCATGATTGGGTGATTTTTGGGGATTGTGGGAACAAAATCTGTTTTTGTACCAGTAGCATTGTGACACTTCAGTGGCAGTTAACCTGGCCTTTTATTGGTGGGGTTCAGTCAATACGCTGGCGTGGCGCCAGGGTCTAGTCCAAATACATACCACTAAATAAATTAGGTCACTTTAAAGTGACCTAGTTTCATAACTTAGACCTAGTTTCATAACTTAACCTAGTTTTGGGTGAAGCTGTACACAATAGGTGGAATATATGTGGAAATGCAGCAAGAGCTATGTCATCCCAAAGACCAAAAAGAGAAGATTTTGCAGCTATTCAGTATCCAACAGAAAAGGGAGTTTCTTGCGATCAGGCCAGGATTAAGCCTCATCAAATCCTGATATTTATAAATCACTTTCTGTTGGATTATTGGGACCATCAAATAGTTATTGAGGAACTCCAGATAAGTAAAAAAACAAGTATTGACTGGAGGTCTTTTTGCTCAGAAGTTCTGATGGCTTGGAAAGGAAACCAAGAACCTATAGGAGGGCAGGGTGTTGAAGTTGAAATTGATGAAACTTTAATGGCAAGAAGAAAGTACAACAGGGGAAGGATTTCACAGCAAGTTTGGGTTTTTGGTGGAATAGAGAGAGAGAGAGAGAGAGCAAAAGAAAAATTATTGTACCCCTGACTGAGGGCCAAGAAGGCCTCCAAAGAAACAAGGAAACTTTAATTCCTATTATTAAAAAATATATTAAGCCTGGAAGTGCTATTTACAGTGATAAATGGGGACCTTATAGTACATTGTCCAGCCATGGATATACTCATTACCAAATCAATCATTCAGCCAATTTTATTGATCCACAGGACTGTTCCATTCATACTCAAAATATAGAAAGTCTGTAGAGACACTTCAAAAAGCACTCTAAAAGGCCAGGGATGCAAACAGCATATAAAAAGCAGTAGGCCTATGTGTTGTGCTTCTTATTTCTGCAAAATTTTGAGCAAAAATATCAACCTCATAATTTTTTGATTGAAGCTGCAAAGCTCTATCCCCCTGGACTTGATAAGGCACCTAGAGCACCAGGCAGTGACACCCCTAGTGCATCAGAAAGTAATGATGAAGAGTTATATATGAGTGATTAGTTTGTTTACATTAAGTGCTAGTTATCTGATATTTATAAAACTGTATATGTAGGTGCCATAAAGTATTTGTTTGGATGAAAGAAGTTTTGCTGTTTTTAAAGAAGCGTAGAAGCAATTTCAAAAATAATTTGCAACGGAAATGAATGTCATATTTGGATTCAGGATGAAATTCTGAAGCTAGTGGTAAATTTTTCCCAAAAATTAATAATTCAAACTGTTTAGTATTTCTTAAATCAAATCAACACTTAACAAAATTTAGTGTTTTTCATATCAAATCATTGTTCAACAAGATTTAGTATATTTCAATTCAAATTGTAGCTTTCAGCAAAATGTAGTATTTTTCAAATTGAATCGCTGGCATGACATTTCTGTGAAAAGAAAAACAGGAAAATTGAAGAAACTTAAAGAAGCTTAGAAGTAATTTTGAAAATAATTTGCGACAGAAATGAGTGTTATATTTGGACTCAGTAATGAGAATTTGAGAGAAACTTTCCAGGAACAGTTGAATACTAAACTTGAGAGTTTAAAATTTGATAATGTGGAAGATGGTTGGAATAATTTTAGAAAAATAATTTGTGAAGTTGCTGAAGGTGTATTAGGGAAGAAAGCTAGAACTGCAGTTAAGAATATTAGTGAAAAAGCTTTATGTTTAATAGAGAGGAGAAAAGGGGCATACACAAAAATCATCTGAGTGATACATCGTGTGAAAATAAAACGAATGTACAGAAAGTGGAAAAAACATTAAAACACGAACTAAGGAGATTTGAAGTGGAGGCCATGGATAAAATTGCCGATGATCTGGAAGATGAAGCTAGACGGCCTAATAGTAAAATATTGTACTGGCACGTTAACAAATTAAGAGGGCGTAGTCAATCCGGACTTGTCCCACTTAAAGATAGGAATGGGCTCGCAATTAGCGATAAGGAAAAACTAAAGAGAGATGGGCCGAACATTTTGAGAACTTGATTAACCGAGATAGAGCTACAGGAAAAAATATAGAGGAAAATGAAAAATTGTGGGATACTTTGGATGTAAAGTAAAATTTGTTTGGTCAGGAGGAATGACCAATAGTACCAAAATGATTAAAAAGTAATAAAGATTCAGATGCAAAGTGGCCGGTAAATGAGTTTTTGAAATATGGTTCCTCGGAGTTTAGAAATAAGTTATTGAAAATTATGAATATTATTTTTGAAAAAAGGGAAGTACCTAACGATTTTAGGAAAACCTTAATCAAGCCACCTTATAAGAAAGGTGATAAAAGTGAGTGTGGTAATTATCAAGGCATTAGTCTGATCTCTGTAGGTAGTAAATTACCTAGTAATATGATACTTTTTAGACTGAGAGATGCCTTAGACAAAGTTTTAAGAGAAGAGCAGTGTGGTTTTAGAAGAGGTAGAGGATGTGTCGACCAAATTTTCACTCTTAGGCTAATAATGGACAAGTGTCTGAGTTTTCAAACACCTTTGGTCCTCAGTTTTATAGATTATGAGCAAGCGTTCCATTCTGTTGATAGAAGAGCTTTAGTAAAGGTTTTATCCTTGTATGGTATACCAGACAAATACATTAAAGTGATTAGTGCTATGTATGAGAATTACACTGCTGCGGTTAAGGTAGGAAATGAGGTTAGCAGCTGGTTTTGTATTAAATCAGGAGTTAAGCAGGGTTGTGTTCTATCCCCCTTTATATGGATTATTTTGATGGACTTTGTTTTAAGGAGCACAGGAAAGGCAATGGGAGACCACAGAATCAAATGGTGCGGAAAAAGTCTTCTGGACTTGGATTATGCTGATGCTTTAAGCATCCTAGATGAAAGTGTGAGCAAAATGAATGAAGTTTCAGAGGTTTTGCGAGTTCAGGGTGCAAGAATTGGTTGGAAAATTAATGTTAAGAAGACTAAGTCACTAAGGCTAGGAATAACTAAGGAAAGTGTATATATATGGAATCTTTAAATTAGCTAAAGCCCTTTAAATCTTTAAAGCCCGGCTAGCTCAGTCGGTAAACCATGAGACTCTTAATCTCAGCGTCGTGGGTTCGAGCCCCACGTTGGGCGTATTTTTCTAGCCAGGTGGCGATAGGGGAACGCTCTACAGATATGTAGGGTACCTCCATAGGAGGCACGGACCACGGGGGGGGGGCCTTGTCCCTGGGGTCCATAATAGAATTTGGGGCACCCTCTCCTGGGGTCATAAATACAGGCGGAGGAGGAAGAAGGCCCCTCAAATGTACACTCAAAAGGGCCCACAAAAGTCCCAGGAGTTGCAAACCTTCTCCCAGTAATGGGTTAAATTGCATGGTGATGCTGTGGCAGGGCGTAAGATCCAGATCTATGGACAACGGCCTCTGCAAAGGGCTGCCTCGACCTTTTCGGGGTACCTGCAAGACTGGGGACCTTGCGGTCAACTCTATTCCCACTTGAGGAGTGGCGCCCCTTGAGAAAATTATAGCCTAGCAAACGACACAGCATTTGCACGGGATTCTGACTAATGGAAAATTCTTCTGGGCTTGGTCTGTTTTGACGGGCGTTTTTGGGCTAAAAAACCTCTTCCTAGCTAATTTATCAATTATGGGTTGCCTCCCTGTAGTAGCATAATATTTGTAGGCATGAATATATAATGAGTTGGAGGTAATAGGCTTGAGACTGTCTGTGCAGGATTTCGACTCTTGTTGATAGAAGAGCATCGCCAAGTGCTGAAAACCATGTTGTGACCAAGATGGGCCTAAGATTGCACAAAGCCTCCATTCATACTGGAGGTCCCAGGGACTTCTTGCTGTCCGGTTCTAAGCCGGCTTAAGCACTTCGGTGTAGACTTGAGAAGATATGTGATCCCCGTCCTGCACTGGTTTCCGGGATCATTGCTTTTCCTGAGGTGAAAATAATTTCAATGAGTTAAAGAACATGAAAATTGGAACTTGGAATGTTTACTGACTTGACTTATGTCCCATTCGTCCTTGAAGGTCGTTTTGGGGCCTCTTCTTTAACCAGTTCATTGATGTGCCTCTTGTAGGTACTTCTTTTTTCGGCCAGGCGGCAGAGTTGTGGCAGGTTGTAAGGTGGAAAGTTTTCTTTCCATCTCTTCGGAGGGCGACCCCTGGGTCGAGAACCGTGTACTTGTCTATCGAAGGTTATCTTCGAGAGATGAGTGCTAGCCATGCATTGTGTATGTCCAAGCCATTTGAGTTGTTGTAGTTTTATTTTGTCCAGTATTGTAAATTTGACTTTCAGATTATGGAGAAGCTTGGAGTTGGAGATTCTGTCATGGAAGGTGATACCAGCGATACGTCATAGGGATTTGGTTTCTAAGGCAGCTAGGCGGCGTTGATCGTCTGTTTTAAGCGTCCAAGATTCACAGGCATAGATGGCGATCGGAATAATGAGGGAGTAGAAGAGTCTCGTTTTGAGAGTTGTTGTTAAGTTCTTATTCCTCCAAATGGGCATCAGAACTTTAAAACTGGAGTTTGCAAGTGTCAGGCGTCTCTTGATGTCTTTGAGTTGGTTGTTATCATAAGTAAGTAAGCTCCCAAGGTAGGCGAAGCCTTCCACCCACTCAATGGTACCGTCACCAAGCTGAAGGCTGAGATTTACCTGTGCATCGAATTTGCGTGAACAGCGCATGGCTTTCGTTTTTGAGGTGTTGATTGCCATCCCAAAGAGGTTGGTGGACGAGTGAACGCTGTTAGCCTGAGATTGTAGATCTTGAAGGGACTCGACTATTAGGACTATGCCATCAGCATATGCCAGTTTATCTATCACCACTCCTCCGACAAGGGCGCCGGGCGGGTTATCTGTGAGTGAAAGGGCTGCAGTTAGGAAGAGATTAAACAGCTCCGGTGATATTAGACAACCTTAAAGTACTTCGGTACAGGTTTTGAAGCTATAGGCAAGTCGCTCTCCAGTCATGACGCAGCTACTGAACTTCACATACATGTCTTTGCTAAGCAAGATCACGTTGGATGAGATACCAAAGGAAAGAAGGATGTGCCATAGACCATCTCTCCATATCCGATCAAAAGCTTGTTTAAAGTCTATGAAAAGGTGGTAGATGCTGCGGCCAAGTTTGCTATACTTTTCCATGATCTGCCAAACAGTGAATATCTGATCAATTGTTGATCTATTAGGTCGGAAGCCGGCTTGGTATTCCAGAATGACCAGTGAGGAAATGGGTCGTATACGCCCGAGCACGACTCTGATGAGGATTTTTGCTGCGTGGCTGGTAAGACTTATTGGGCGGTAGTTGTTGCAGACAGCTTTTGAGCCTATTTTATTCAAAGGATTTATCGCGGCCTTGCACCAGGGTGAAGGGAAGTGACATATTTCCGAAGCAGCTGTGGCACTTTTGTGGTAAAGGTCAAGGAGTGGTTTGCAGTTTACTTTCAGTAGTTCGGGCTGGATTCCATCGGGGCCGGCAGCTTTGTTTGTTCTCAAGTCTCTGATAGCTGTTTCTATTTCAGACTTAAGAGGGGGAGGACTTGGATCTGTAGAGGTTATAGGGAAAGTATTGAGAATTGTAGGGTCTTGGTGGATGTCCAGTTTCAGTTTATTCTTAAAATGGTTTTTCCATCGTGAGCGGATTCCATCTGTGGATTGTATTTGGTTTCCATGTTCGTCGAGAAGAGAGAACGCTTTGATTTCCTTCTTTTTGGCCAATTCCCGCACTCTTCTATACATGTAGTGGGGGTCTCCTTTCTTGAAGGCCGATTCACATTGATGACACGTTTCTTTAATAAAAGCACAATGAGCACGTCTGATGGATTTTGTCAATAGCTCGTTTGAGTTGCTTGTACCAGTCCCTACTTTCTTTATCTTGCTTGTTTGTGAGTTGGCACTTTTCATCGCAGAGTGAAATGATCTCATCTGTTATCCAAGGTTTCTGAATGTTTTTTTGGGTACCCAGTGTGGAATGAGCGACATCACATATGATATTTGTGCTGCTAGTCACCAGGTTGTCAATATCTTCCTTAGACAGAATAGGTGGAGATCTCGACGTGAGCTCTGAAATTTTTTCGGATAGAATGGTGATATAGGTCATACATGTGTTTTCGTCTTTCAGTAGATCTACTCGAAACTTGGGGGTTTTCTGAGATAACTTTGATGCTGTTTTAAGTCTTGTTATGAACTTAGACATGACAAGCGAATGGTCGCTGTCAAAGTCGCCACCAGCTAGCATGACTGTGTTTAGAACAGATGTTTTCCAACGTCTAGACACGAGGATGTAGTCCATTAAGTTTTTAGCTTTTCCATCCAGTGAGATCCAGGTTGTCTTACGATGAGATCTGTGCTTGAAGAGTTTGTTTGTAATTACTATAGTGCTGCATCTCCAGTAGGTGATAAAGTGTTCTCCCCTTCTATTAATTTTTCCATGTTCAACTTTGGCCAGTATATCGTTGTGTCCTGGGTGGTTTTTTCCGACGATAGTGTTTAAGTCACCCATGACAAAGATTAGGTCCTTTTTAGAGACATAATCAACCAGGCTTTGAAGATGGAGATAGAAGCGTTCAGACTCTTCGTCGTCTCTTCTGGAGTCTGAAGCGTATGCTTGGATAATTATCAGGTTGGTGTGTAAACCTTATAGGTGGATCATGGTGAACTGTTCCGTGACCGGGTTTATGGATATTAAAGATTTTCTAGCTTTATTAGACAATAGAAAACATTCACCTTGTCGATGTTTCTCATCATTACGTCCCGAAAGTAGAAGGGTAACATCTCCATATTTCTCTTCACCAGTGACTGGAAGATGGGTTTCTGCGAGACCGATAACGTTCCAGCTGTACCGTTTTATCTCTCTTAGGAGTAGGTCTATTTTTCCTTGTTTAGCGAGGATTCTGGTGTTGAGGGTACCTATTGACATAGTTATTTTTGGAGAAACAAAAGCCTCTAGGGCTGGAGTTGTCAACGTACATATATTCGCGCGATTCACGATCGTCGATTCGTTGGCTGCCCCGGACACGGTATTTCTTAACGCATAATCGTCGGTTACCCCGGACGCGGTAGCACTGGTTCTCATATTTGATCTCCTCTTCGTATTCATGTTCATCATTAAAATAAAAGAAGGGGTTTCTTGGCTGGCTTCGGGACAGCTGTAAGCCACTCCTCTCTGTCCCTAGCAGGGGCCGACTGTATCTATTACCGATAGTGCGCCCTTTTGGTGTCCTGCAACACCAGCAATTTAACCCATTGCTGGGGAAAGATTTGTGACTGATGGGACGTATCCATACACTGATGGGCCCTGCCCAGTGCACATTAGAGGGGTCATCCTCCTCCTCCGTCTGAATTTAAGGCCCCCAGACGAGGGTGGTGCTCCAGCAATACTGCAATATCCCCAGAAACTGGGTCCTCCCTTGGTCCCCGCCTCACTACCCATGAGGTACCCTACATATCTGCAGGGCGTTTCCCTATCCGCCACCTGGGGACGCGCTGAGTGGCCTGGGGCAGGCCCCACTGAGAACTCTGAAGTTCTCAGTAAATTAATAAACGACATTAAAAAATGACTATCGTATCAACATTTTGACTGACGAATTCAGATGATTCAAACTGGATTTATTAGGAGTTTCAGAAACTCATATCCCAGGGGTAGGAAGCATGAAATTGGGTGATATAGATATTGTTTACTCAGGCAGGAAGGATGGGGTACTTAGACAGGGAGTAGGGCTCATGATGAATAAGAAAGCTGCTAAGTCTTGTTTAGGCTGGGAAGGTATTAATAATAGAATACTAATTGCTCATTTTATGACTAGAAAGTTCAGGGTATCGGTTATAGTAGTATACGCCCCTGTAGAACCGACTGACAGAGATACTAGTGACTCAGATGAATTTTACTTACAGTTACAGGAGCAAATAGACAAGGTCCCAGGTAGAAATATAATGTTATTACAGGGAAATTTTAACGCCCAGGTTGGTAGAAATAGGGATAGATGGTATACTAGCCTGGTTAAAATTGATGTACGAAATGAAAACAGTAGTTGCTAAAGATTTCTGGAATTTTGTAAGTATAACAATCTAGTTATAACCAATACAGTCTGTGATCATAAATGGCCCATCCGTTAACTTGGTATTCATATGATGGTATGACAGCTAATCTTAGTAATTATGTTATTGTACTCCGAAGACTGGCCGGATCAATACGAAATACTAGGGTAAATAGGAGTGCCGTTACTGATGTTAAAAATGAAGATAACCATCTAGTAGCGTCAAGGGTTAATTTTAAGCTCAAATTTGGGAAGTGTAACTACCTCCCGGGAAGTTATGATGTTGGTTGACTCCAGGATGAGAATTTCAGAGAACATTTCCAGGAACAGTTGAATACTAAACTTCAGAGATTAAAATTTGATAATGTGGAAGATGGTTGGAATAATTTTATAAAAATAATTTTGTGAAGTTGCTGAAGGTGTATTAGGGAAGAAAGCTAGAACTGCAGCTAACAATATTAGTGAAAAAGCTTTATGTTTAATAGAAAAGATAAAACTTGTACAAGAATTATCTGAGTGATAGATCATATGAAAACAAAAGAAAGTAGAGAAAGCATTAAAATATGAACTAAGGAGGTGTGAAGTGGAGGCCATGGATAAAATTGCGAGGATCTGGAAGATGCAGCTAGACGGCATAATAGTAAAATATTGTACTGGCATGTTAATAAATTAAGAGGGAGTAGTCAATCCGGACTTGTCCCAGTTAAAGATAGGAATGGGGTCGCAATTAGCGATAAGAAAAAAACTAAAGAGAGATGGGCTGAACATTTTGAGAACTTGCTTAACCGAGATAGAGTTGCAAGAAAAAATGTAGAGGAAAATGAAAAAGTTTGTGATACCTTGGATGTGAAGGAAGATTTGTTTTTAGCTTAGTAAGAGCTTCTACCGTAAAAACCCTGTCTAATTTTGTATTGAAACCGGAATTTCCTATTACGACCATCAAAGACATAAGAACTCTACGAAAATAAAAAAAAAGAAGGTTCAATTACAATTACAAAAGCAGATAAGAGTAACACTTTAGTTGTGATGAATACTGAGGACTACGAATCAAAATTAAGAAGTTTACTAAAGGATGAAATAACATAGAAGAATCTATAGTATAATCCAACAGACTATTTTACGAATAAGTTTAAGAGCAAATTGAATTGCTTAAATGATGAAGGAAAAATTACACATCAACTCTATTACAAATGACTGCCAGGCAGCTCTTTGTGCCCTAGATTATGTGGACTTACCAAGATTCATGAGCCTAACCTACCATTATGACCAGTTGTGTAAAATACAAGGTCGCCAACACATGTTTTGAGCTAATGGTTAGTGTCAATCTATAAACCACTTGTCTAGACAAATTTTGTATATTAAGAATTCTTCGAATTTAGTTGAAAAACTGAAAAAAGTAGAAATTTCTTCGAATTCCTTGCTTTCGAGCTTTGAAATTGTATCAATGTACACTAATATTGATGTAGAAGCAGCTGAAACTCTTTTAGAAGGAAAGCTGTTAAGAAATTTGGATTTGATTAGTGGCAAAACAGATTTAGAAGTTTCTGTAATTATGTATTTAGTAAGGTTGTGCAATAAGTTCTCTTATTTTTTTCAATTTAGAGGGGAGTATTTCGAACAAATAAATGGTTTACCTATGGGGGTCCCTTTATCCCCTTTATTAGTTAATATTTTTGTGGAGAATATTGAAATAATTGCGTTAGATTTATATTTTTTAAAACATATTTTCTGGGGCCGGTATATGGATGACATTATTTAAGTTTGGGATTATGGGGAGGAGGAATAAAAAAGAATTTTGGAACATCTTAATTGTTGGGAAGGAGATTTTAAGTTTACTGTTGAATTTGAAGAGAATTGAAAACTTCCTTTCCTTTATGTTCTTCTTTTGAAAAATCAAAATAGTCTGGATTTTAAAATTTATAGAAAACCGACAAATAACAATAGATTTTTGTCTTATAATTCCGGTCACGCTCTCCAAGTAAAAATTGGTTCGATCATTTCTATAACTCATTGGATCTTTAATCTTTGCTCTCCAAAATTTGTTGAGGAGGAGTTGTCTTTTCTAAGGAAAATACTAATAAGTAACATGTATCCAGAATGGTTAATTAACCAGACTTTTTCAAAAAGAAGAAAAAGGTTTCTAGAGATTTCTAAGGAAGTCTTGGAGACAACTCGGGAGAGGGATGTTTTTTGTTCCTTACCATATGTACCCGGGCTAAGTGAAAAACTTAAAAGAATTTTACAAAGCAATGGTCTAAGGGTAGCTTTAAAGAGTAATAATACTTTGGGTAGTTTTCTACATTCTGGGAAGGATCTACCTTCATTGGGGCAACAAAGTGGGGTTTATCAGATCCCAGGTACTTGTGGAAGCTCATATGTGGGACGTACTAACCAGAGTTTGGAAATGAGATTATTACAACACAAAGATTCTATTTCTTTAGCTTTAAAGCAAGATTCTAAGTCTGAAGATTTTACTTCAGCCCTTTCGGGACATATTTAATAATATTTATATAATATATATAATATTTTTAACTTTCCAGACAGTTTTATTTCGTTCAAGAATCTCTCTTTGATTTCAAGGGATCGGGGTTTAAAGGAAATTTTCCGTGAAACTCTTAAAATAAAGAAAATATCATTCAAGAATATTGCTTTGAATCGGGATACAGGTGAATATGGGCTGGACTCTATCTATGATAATTTATTAAAATCTGACAAAAGTAAAGTTCAATTCACCCAATGTAGTTGACCTTTGTCCAAATGTTATATCATTGAACGCTAATGAACCGAATCCAAGAAGGTCAAAGAGAATAGCTTCCGCCTTTGCTTTTAAAAGAATTAGAGATTCAAACAATATGTAGTGTTATTTTATTTAGTATATAAACTTTTGTTTTAAATTGTTTTATTTTAGTTTTACTACTGATGACGGTCACTGTATATGTGACCGAAATATCTATTTTTTTTGGGAATTCCTATCAATCACTGTCTATTAAGAGGATTTTACCTCTATTTGAACTTTTATTTATCGTCATGGAAAGTCAGTGTGGTTTCCGAAATTATCTACGTCATATTTATGGGGATGATTTGACCAAAATTGTGGATAAATATATAAACACTCAGAAAAAACATGCAAATGTTATCAACCAACAGGATTTTCTTCTACGATGTAAGAAGATGAGAATTGTACCACCTTCACTAAAATTCAATTTACATTTGGGCACTTTCAAGGAAGAAAAGTTTGAACGAAGCTTACATTTCAAGGCTTTGAATCACATTATTAAGGATAAAAGTCGAAAAAGAGCTTTAATAGTGAGAGATAAACTTTCCCTGGAAAAACTTATATCAAAAAAGGTTAGTGTAAGTGACTTTTGTTTTATTCAACAAACAGGAAAAAATCACTTCAATCATGACTTCTGCATTTCCAGAGAAAGATTGCTAAAAAAATTTTCGAAATTATCAACAAATAATGCGGTAATACCTTCGTTAATTCTTGGACCAGGTGTGGTTAATTTTTCATCAAGAACTTTAACGATACAAGAACAATCAGTGCTTGAAAAGGGTCCGAAATTTGTTTTAAACCGGATAAAGTCCCCTTGGAAGACATTATCTCTTCTATAGAAACATCTTTGCATAAGAACACAAATATAATAAAAGATGTTAGCTTAGTAAGAGCTTCTACCGTAAAAACCCTGTCTAATTATGTATTGAAACCAAATTTTCCTAGTACGACCATCAAAGACATAAGAATTCTTAAAAACTTGAAAAAGGATGGTTCAATTACCATTACAAAAGCAGATAAGAGTAACACTTTAGTTGTGATGAATACTGAGGACTACGAATCAAAATTAAGAAGTTTACTAAAGGATGAATAAGCATACAAGAAGCTATCGTATAATCCAACAGACTCTTTTACAAATAAGTTTAAGAGAGAATTGAAGTGCTTAAAGGATGAAGGAAAAATTACACCTCAACTCTATTACAAATGCCTGCCACGCAGTTCCTTGTGCCCTAAATTATATGTATTTCCCAAGATTCATGAGCCTAACCTACCATTACGACGAATTGTTTAAAATACAAGGTCGCCAACAAGTGTTTTGAGCTAGTAGTTAGTGTCAATCTGTAAACCCCTTGTCTAGACAAATTTCATATATTAAGAATTCTTCGAATTTAGTTGAAAAACTGAAAAAAGTAGAAATTTCTTCGAATTCTTTGCTTTCAAGCTTCGACATTGTATCAATGTACACTAATATTGATGTAGAAGCAGCCGAAACTCTTCTAGAAGGAAAGTTCTTAAGAAATTTGGATTTGATTAGTGGCAAAAGAGATTTTGAAGTTTCTGTAATTATGTATTTAGTGAGGTTGTGCAATAAGTTCTCTTATTTTTTTTCAATTCAGAGGGGAGTATTTCGAACAAATAAATGGTTTACCTATGGGGTCCCTTTATCCCCTTTATTAGCTAATATTTTTGTGGAGAATATTGAAAAAATTGCGTTGGACTCATATTTTTTTAACCATATTTTTTGGGGCCGGTATATTGGTGACATAATTTCAGTAAGGGATTATAGGGAGGAGGAATTAAAAGGATTTTTGTAACATCTTAATTGTTTGGGGGGGGACTTAAATTTTACTGTTGAATTGGAAGAGAATGGGAAACTTCCATTCCTTGATGTTCTTCTTTTGAAAAATCAAAATTAGTCTGGATTTAAAATTTACAGAAAACCGACAAATAACAATCTATTTTTGTCTTATAGTTCCGGTCACGCTCGCCAAGTAAAAATTTGTTTGATCATTTCTTTAACTGATTGGATCTTTAGTATTTGCTCTCCAAAATTTGTTGAGGAGGAGTTGTCTTTTCTAAGGAAAATACTAATAAGTAACATGTATCCAGAATGGTTGATTAACCAGACTTTTTCAAAAAGAAGAAAAAGGTTTCTAGAGATTTCTAAGGAAGTCTTAGAGACAACTCAGGAGAAGGATGTTTTTTGTTCCTTACCATATGTACCCGGGCTAAGTGAAAAACTTAAAAGAATTTTATAAAGCAATGGTCTAAGGGTAGCTTTAAAGAGTAATAATACTTTGGGTAGTTTTCTAAATTCTGGGAAGGATCTAACTTCATTGGGGCAACAAAGTGGGGTTTATCAGATCCCTTGTACTTGTGGAAGCTCATATGTGGGACGTACTAACCAGAGTTTGGAAATGAGATTATTACAACACAAAGATTCTATTTCTTCGGCTTTAAAGCAAGATTCTAAGTCTGAAGATTTCACTTCAGCCCTTTCAGAACATATTTTTAATTTTCCAGACCACTTTATTTTGTTCGAGAATGTCTCTTTGATTTCTATGGATCGGGGTTTGAAGCAAATTTTTCGTGATATTTTTGAAATAAAGAAAATCTTATTCAAGAATATTGCTTTGAATCGGGATACAAGTGAATATGGCCTGAACTCTATCTATGATTATTTATTAAAATCTAACAGAGTAAAGTTCAATTCACCCAATGTAGTTGACCTTTGTCCAAATGTTATATCATTGAACGCTAATGAACCGAATCAAAGAAGATCAAAGAGAATAGCTTCCGCCTTTGCTTTGAAAAGAATTAGAGATTTAAATAATATGTAGTGTTAGTTGATTTAGTATATAAACTTTTGTTTTATATTGTTTTATTTTAGTTTTACTACTGATGAAGGTCACTGTATATGTGACCGAAATATCTAGTATTTTTGTGAATTTCTATCAATCACTGTCTATTAAAAGGATTTTATCCCTATTTGAACTTTTATTTATCGTCATGGAAAGGCAGTGTGGTCTCCGAAATTATTACTGAGGAAACTGCACGGATTAAAGGTTACAGAAGCTACCTCAACACTCGACGTGACCAAGGCCTTGACCGTCGTGGAGGTGGCATAGGACTTTATATACGTGACGACCTACCATCAAAACTGTTAAGTGGCTCCTATGATTCGGATCATGAGATTGTGTGGGTAGAGCGCAGACTGGCGCATCTGTCACGAAGATTCTCCTGTTTATTAGTTGCGTCAGTGTACTATCCAGAAAGCGCTGGGAACAGAAAAGAACTTATTGAGCACATACAAATGTTCGTCGACAGAATGCGCCACAAGTACACTTCCCCTGCGTTTGTGATTGCTGGCGATTTCAATCAGACCAGTCGTCAGTGGGTCTCAAGCGTTTTGGATATGAAATAAGTAGTGAACATTCCGACTCACCAAAATGGCAGTACTCTTGACATGATCTTTACGAACTCGGCAGATCTTTATAACGCTCCCCGATCTCTAGGTCCCCTTCAGAATTTTGACCATTTTATAATTTTCTGGGAAGCACAAGCAAGTATCCCACGACCGAAATGAACAAAAACCACAATTCGGCCCATCACAATGTCTTCAATAGCTCAATTCGGTCGCTGGATTGGTACTTACGATTTTGAGGACATTTGTGCAGAGGCCGACATTAATGTCAAAGTCAGCAAACTGAACAACCTTCTGTTGGAAAAGTTCCATGATTTTTTTCCAATAAAAGTTATTACAGTTTGTGACACTGACAAACCATGGATCACCCGCGAACTCAAGCAGATGATAAAAACTCGCTGTAGTCTTCACAAAGCTGGAGATCAAGCGGCTGCAGCCAATTTGCGTAACAGAACTGTGAAGTTAAACAGACTAGCCCAAAGACAGTATGTAAAAGAGAAAATAACGCCATTACTACACACTGACCCTCACAAATGGCACTCCTTGGTCAAAACCCTTGCAGGGAAATCAACGCCAAAGGACCTGAGACTACTCAAAGATGACGGCACACTGACATCAGCTACTGAAGTGAACAATTTTTTCACCGGCATATGCACCACATACCCATCAATCACAAACTCAGAAATTGAGAGT
This sequence comes from Artemia sp. Qi Xiang Cuo, assembly GCF_049724085.1. NCBI lineage: Eukaryota > Metazoa > Arthropoda > Branchiopoda > Anostraca > Artemiidae > Artemia > Artemia sp. Qi Xiang Cuo. Next base: position 48,662,074 of record NC_142810.1, read on the forward strand.
ATCATTGCTGACACCAGGACTGATGAGATATGTGAAGTATCTGAATATGCCATCTTTAAGGAACTTCAGAAACTGAAAGTAAACTGTGCGTCTTACCCTGGTGAACTCCATGTCAAGTTCTTACGCGAGTTCTCCATCTTTCTCGCAAAGCCACTCAGCTCTATTATTAACCAGTGTTTTCGCGAACATGTGTTCCCCAGTGTTTGGAAGAGAGCTTATGTGCACGTCATTCCAAAAGTGAAAAACCCGAAATCTTGCAACCAACTCCGCCCAATTTCGATAGTTCCGAACCTCTCTAAGGTAGCGGAATCATTTATATATCGTGAACTTATGTCACAAGTCCAGGGCTCTCTTGATCCATACCAATATGGGTGCTTGAAAGGTAGTAGTACAACTATTTATCTTGTGCGTCTGTATCACCTTATTGTTGAATGGCTTGATCAAGGAGGCACAATTGTAGATCTCCTCCTAGCCGACTATAGAAAAGCCTTCGACTTGATACGCCATTATACTGCAGTGAACAATCTGAAGGTTATGGGAGCTTGCAGACATATTCTCTTATTAATAATAGATTTCTTACACGACCAACTATAGAGTGTATATGGTCTCTACCCGGGTGATACTGATTCGGAATGGTCTGAGCTTACGTGTGGTGCCCCACAAGGCACTAAACTCGCTGCCTTGTTGTTCTTGGCAGTGATCAACTTCGTCCTTGCCGATTTTGACGAACGGTTTAAATTCGTAGATGACCTTTCCACCCTCTTAAAATACCTCATTGAGAAGTCTCAAACCGTTCCCCAGTTCAGTGAATCATTTATCGACAACTTTAGAGACCAGTGTTCTGAAAACAGCCTCCGAATCAACGAAACGAAAACCGAAATTCTTCAATTTAACCCTCTCAAAAGGGATTTTCAGTGCCCCCCTCCACCATACCAAAGCGTATCGTCGGCAGTTATTCTCGGTGTTACGTTCAGCGTTGACTGTTCGTTTAGCCTCCACGTCCAAGAGGTAGTGAAAAAGGCGAACTGTACCATGCGCACCCTTTTACTGATGTGAAGATTTGGTTTTTCAGGGCCGCAATTGAAAACAGCCTACCTGACATATATTCGCCCGATATTAGAGTATGCGTGCCCTGTATGGGGTCCACAGGTTCAGAACACTGCCTATATGAGCAAAGTACTCGAATCAGTCCAGAAAAGAGCAGTGAAGGCCATACTATCTGATCAGTACACCGATTACGAATCAGCACTGTCTCAACTAAATTTGCCGTCACTCCACGACCGCCATTTTCAACTTATCTGTAAATTTGGACAGTTTCTTCTGACAAGTGATAAACACAGAAATATATTACCCTCAATGCTCACAAAAAAAGTAACTACAAGATCAAAAGCAACAAAGCTAGCCCAGCCCAAGTGTCGTACTAATCGCTTCAGCAATTCCTTTGTGCCTTTTTATGTTTCTATCTACAATAAGTGACATGTGTATTAATTTTTTTGTGTCTTTGTTCACTTTGTAAATAATAGCACGATTTAGTCGGGATTTAAACCCTGACTACGAAAGCTTTTATGTTAATAAATGATTCTGATTCTGAGTTTTCAAACACCTTTGGTCCTCACTTTTATAGATTATGAACAAGCATTCGATTCTGTTGATAGAAGAGCTTTAGTAAAGGTTTTATCCTTGTATGGTATACCAGACAAACACATTGAACTGATTAGTGCTATGTACGAGAATAACACTGCAGCAGATAAGGCAGGAAATGAGGTTAGCAGCTGATTTTGTATTAAATCAGGAATTAAGCAGGATTGTGTTCTATCCCCCTTTATATGGATTATTTTGATGAACTTTGTTTTAAGGAGCACAGAAAGGCAATAGGAGACCATGGAATCAAATGGGGAGGAAAAAGTCTCCTGGAATAAGATTATGATGATGATTCAAGCATCCTAGATGAAAGTGTGAGCACAATGAATGAAATTTTAGAGGTTTTGCGAGTTCAGGGTGCTAGAATAGGTTTGAAAATTAATGTTAGGAAGACTAAGTCACTAAGGCTAGGAATAAGTGAAGATGAAAAGGTGATGTAGGGTAATGAAAAGATTGATCAGGTGGGCAGCTTTACTTACCTTGGTAGTATTATTAGTAAAGATGGTTGGAGCAGTGAAGATGTTAAAAATAGAATAGCCAAGGCTCAAGGTGTTTTTTCACAGTTAAAAAAAGTCTGGAAGAATAGGAAGATATAAATCTGCAAACCAAGATTAGAATATTAGAAGCTACAGTGATGGCAGTGGTCAAATATGGCTCTGAAGCATGGACACTATGAAAAGCGGATGAAGATTTGCTAGATGTTTTCCAGAGAAATTGCTTAACGATTGTTCTGGGTACCCGGCTGACTTACCATATTTCAAACAATAGGCTATACAAAAAATGTGGTTCAATACCGCTCTCTAGGGCTATAATGAAAGAAAGGTTGAGGTGGTTAGGGCACGTTGTGCAGATGAAGGATGACAGATTGCCAAAGATTGTTCTTTTCGGCCAACCATCTTGGGCTAAACAAAAAGCAGGTCGTCCCCTTCTGGGGTGGGAGGACGCCATAAAGAAAGATTTAAAGGAAATGGGAACTTTGTGGGCGGGTGTAAAAAGGGAGGCTTTGAATAGATTGGGGTGGAGGAGGAGCGTGCATAGCTGTGTTGGCCTCAGGCAGCTTGGTGCTGCGGTGAGTTGTTAGTAGTAGTAGCTAGGAATAAGTGAAGATGAAAAGGTGACATTGGGTAATGAAAAGATTGATCAGGTGGGCAGCTTCACCTACCTTGGTAGTATTATTAGTAAAGATGGTGGGAGCAGTGAAGATGTTAAAAATAGAATAGCCAAGGCTCTAGGTGTTTTTTCATAGTTAAAAAAAGTCTGGAAGAATAGAAAGATAAGTCTTCAAACCAGGATTAGAATATTAGAAACTATGGTGATGACAGTGATCAAATATGGCTCTGAAGCATGGGCGCTCTGAAAAGTGGATGAAGATTTGCTAGATGTTTTCCGGAGAAATTGCTTAAGGATTGTTCTGGGCACCCAGCTGACTGACTGTATTTCAAACAATAGGCTATACAAAAAATGTGGTTCAATACTGCTCTCTAGGGCTATAATGAAAGAAAGGTTGAGGTGGTTAGGGCACATTGTGCAGATGAAGGATTGCCAAAGAGTGTTCTTTTTGGCCAACCATCTAGGGCTAAACAGAAAGCAGGTTGTCCCTGTCTGGGGTGGGAGGATAACATAAAGAAAGATTTAAAGGAAATGGGAACTTTGTGGGCGGGTTTAAAAAGGGAGGCTTTGAATATATTAGGGTGGAGGAGGAGCATGCATAGCTTTGTTGGCCTCAGGCGGCTTGGTGCTGTGGTGAGTTGTTAGTACTAGTAGTAGTAAATATCTACCAAATCATATTATTGACTTATACATAACATGAATATACCAGTTGATGCCTTTTTATATGCTGATTACAAATATAATAATCATTTCTATCTGAAATGAATTTCAACCCCCCCCCCCCCTATATATGCCAATTCAGGGTATATTTTTCTACATTAGGGGGGGGGGGGTTGGGACAAATTTTGTTTCTGATGTAAATGGGAGGTAAGTTTAAACTTTAACCCTACCCCCCCTAATGTAGAAATACATAGTCTGAATTGGCATATATAGGGGGGCTGAAATTCATTTCTGATAGAAATGATTATTATATTTGCAATCAGCATAAAAAAAGCCATCAAGTGGTATATTCACTTTATGTGTAAGTCAATAATATGATTTGGTAGATATTTACCTTGGACTCAGGATGAAATTCTGATGCTAGTGGTATGTTTTTTTTATCTATCTGATTAGTCTTTAATATAAACCTTACCCAAACTTTTACCTTCACTTTTTTCACTGGATTTCCCATTTTTCAGTATTTAGCCTATGTCTATTCTCCAAGTCTTGAAAATTGTTTATAAAACAAACACCCAAGAGCCATCTAACTAATCGAATCTAGCTTAACCTAATTATCAATATTTGCCAAATAATAGGGCCTATCTTTATGGTAGTGATGGTGATTGTTTCATATATAGATTATTTGAAAATGGGTAAAAGCAGTCAAATCTTTGTTTGTTTTTAAAAATTTTGTTTAAAAAATTTTAAAACAGTGAAAGAAGTGATGATAAAGGTTCTCCCACTGAAAAATATACTAGGCCTAACTAGGATTATTCTCCATAGGCTAGCCTATTATGAAGTAAGAATTGTTTTCTTCACAAGTCCCCTAATGTAGTAGAATGGTCATACATTTACACCAAGAATAGTCCCTAGATTCGGTTAAATTCTGATATACATACAAAGTGCTTTGTACACCAGCAGTATTAGCTTGACTTAAAAGTTCAGTTAAGGCTTTCGGCTTTAGCCGAAAAACTTTGCTTATAAACTTTTGTTTTAAATTGTTTTATTTTAGTTTTACTACTGATGACGGTCACTGTATATGTGACCGAAATATCTAGTATTTTTGTGAATTTCTATCAATCACTGTCTATTAAAAGGATTTTATCCCTATTTGAACTTTTATTTATCGTCATGGAAAGGCAGTGTGGTCTCCGAAATTATTACTGAGGAAACTGCACGGATTAAAGGTTACAGAAACTACCTCAACACTCGACGTGACCGAGGCATTGACCGTCGCGGAGGTGGCGTAGGACTTTATATACGTGACGACCTACCATCAAAACTGTTAAGTAGCCCCAATGATTCAAGCCATGAGATTGTGTGGGTGGAGTGCAGACCGGCGCATCTGTCACGAAGATTCTCCTGCTTAATAGTTGCGTCAGTGTACTATCCAGAAAGCACTGGGAACAGAAAAGAACTTATTGAGCACATACAAATGTTCGTCGACAGAATGCGCCACAAGTACACTTCCCCTGCGTTTGTGATTGCTGGCGATTTCAATCAGACCAGTCGTCAGTAGGTCTCAAGCGTTTTGGATATGAAACAAGTAGTGAACATTCCGACTCACCAAAATGGCAGTACTCTTGACATGATCTTTACGAACTCGGCAGATCTTTATAACGCTCCCCGATCTCTAGGTCCCCTTCAGAATTCTGACCATTTTATAATTTTCTGGGAAGCACAAGCAAGTATCCCACGACCGAAATGAACAAAAACCACAATTCGGCCCATCACAATGTCTTCAATAGCTCAATTCGGTCGCTGGAAAAGAATTAGAGATTCAAACAATATGTAGTGTTAGTTGATTTAGTATATGAACTTTTGTTTTATATTGTTTTATTTTAGTTTTACTACTGATGACGGTCACTGTATATGTGACCGAAATATCTAGTATTTTTGTGAATTTCTATCAATCACTGTCTATTAAAAGGATTTTATCCCTATTTGAACTTTTATTTATCGTCATGGAAAGGCAGTGTGGTCTCCGAAATTATTACTGAGGAAACTGCACGGATTAAAGGTTACAGAAACTACCTCAACACTCGACGTGACCGAGGCATTGACCGTCGCGGAGGTGGCGTAGGACTTTATATACGTGCCGACCTACCATCAAAACTGTTAAGTAGCCCCAATGATTCGAGCCATGAGATTGTGTGGGTAGAGCGCAGACCGGCGCATCTGTCACAAAGATTCTCCTGCTTAATAGTTGCGTCAGTGTACTATCCAGACAGCGCTGGGAACAGAAAAGAACTTATTGAGCACATACAAATGTTCGTCGACAGAATGCGCCACAAGTACACTTCCCCTGCGTTTGTGATTGCTGGCGATTTCAATCAGACCAGTCGTCAGTGGGTCTCAAGCGTTTTGGATATGAAACAAGTAGTGAACATTCCAACTCACCAAAATGGCAGTACTCTTGACATGATCTTTACGAACTCGGCAGATCTTTATAACGCTCCCCGATCTCTAGGTCCCCTTCAGAATTCTGACCATTTTATAATTTTCTGGGAAGCACAAGCAAGTATCCCACAACCGAAATGAACAAAAACCACAATTCGGCCCATCACAATGTCTTCAATAGCTCAATTCGGTCGCTGGATTGGTACTTACGATTTTGAGGACATTTGTGCAGAGGCCGACATTAATGTCAAAGTCAGCAAACTGAACAGCCTTCTGTTGGAAAAGTTCCATGATTTTTTTTCCAATAAAAGTTATTACAGTTTGTGACACTGACAAACCATGGATCACCCGCAAACTCAAGCAGATGATAAAAACTTGCTGTAGTCTCCACAAAGCTGGAGATCAAGTGGCTGCAGCCAGTTTGCGTAACAGAATTGTGAAGTTAAACAGACTAGCCCAAAGACAGTATGTAAAAGAGAAAATAACGCCATTACTACACACTGACCCTCACAAATGGCACTCCTTGGTCAAAACCCTTGCAGGGAAATCAACGCCAAAGGACATGAGACTACTCAAAGATGACGGCACACTGACATCAGCTACTGAAGTGAACAATTTTTTCACCGGCATATGCACCACATACCCATCAATCACAAACTCAGAAATTGAGAGTATCATTGCTGACACCAGGACTGATGAGATATTTGAAGTATCTGAATATGCCGTCTTTAAGGAACTTCAGAAACTGAAAGTAAACTGTGCGTCTTACCCTGGTGAACTCCCTGTCAAGTTGTTACACGAGTTCTCCATCTTTCTCGCAAAGCGACTCAGCTCTATTCTTAACCAGTGTTTTCGCGAACAAGTGTTCCCCAGTGTTTGGAAGAGAGCTTATGTGCACGTCATTCCAAAAGTGAAAAACCCGAAATCTTGCAACCAACTCCGCCCAATTTCGATAGTTCCGAACCTCTCTAAGGTAGGGGAATCATTTATATATCGTGAACTTATGTCACAAGTCCAGGGCTCTCTTGATCCATACCAATACGGGTGCTTGAAAGGTAGTAGTACAACTGTTTATCTTGTGCATCTGTATCACCTTATTGTTGAATGGCTTGACCAAGGAGGCACAATTGTAGATCTCCTCCTAGCCGACAATAGAAAAGCCTTCGACTTGATACGCCATTATACTGCAGTGAACAATCTGAAGGTTATGGGAGCTTGCAGACATATTCTCTTATTAATAATAGATTTCTTACGCGACCAACTATAGAGTGTATATGGTCTCTACCCGGGTGATACTGATTCGGAATGGTCTGAGCTTACGTGTGGTGCCCCACAAGGCACTAAACTCGCTGCATTGTTGTTCTTGGCAGTGATCAACTTTGTCCTTGCCGATTTTGATGAACGGTTCAAATTCATAGATGACCTTTCCACCCTCTTAAAATACCTCATTGAGAAGTCTCAAACCGTTCCCCAGTTCAGTGAATCATTTATCGACAACTTTAGAGACCAGTGTTCTGAAAACAGCCTCCGAATCAACGAAACGAAAACCAAAATTCTTCAATTTAACCCTCTCAAAAGGGATTTTCAGTGCCCCCCTCCACCATACCAAAGCGTATCGTCGGCAGTTATTCTCGGTGTTACGTTCAGTGTTGACTGTTTGTTTAGCCTCCACCTCCAAGAGGTAGTGAAAAAGGCAAACTGTGCCATGCGTACCCTTTTACTGATGCGATGATTTGGTTTTTCAGTGCTGCAATTGAAAACAGCCTACCTGACATATATTCGCCCGATATTAGAGTATGCGTGCCCTGTATGGGGTCCACAGGTTCAGAACACTGCCTATATGAGCAAAGTACTCGAATCAGTCCAGAAAAGAGCAGTGAAGGCCATACTGTCTGATCAGTACACCGATTACGAATCAGCACTGTCTCAACTAAATTTGCCGTCACTCCACGACCGCCATTTTCAACTTATCTGTAAATTTGGACAGTTTCTTCTGACAAGTGATAAACACAGAAATATATTACCCCCAATGCTGACAAAAAAAGTAACTACAAGATCAAAAGCAACAAAGCTAGCCCAGCCCAAGTGTTGCACTAATTGCTTCATCAATTTGTTTGTGCCTTTTTATGTTTCTGTCTACAATAAGTGACATGGGTATTAATTTTTTTGTGTCTTTGTTCACTTTGTAAATAATAGCGCGATTTAGTTGGGATTTAAACCCTGACTATGAAAGCTTTTATGTTAATAAATGATTCTGATTCTGAGTTTTCAAACACCTTTGGTCCTCACTTTTATAGATTATGAACAAGCATTCGATTCTGTTGATAGAAGAGCCTTAGCAAAGGTTTTATCCTTGCATAGTATACCAGACAAATACATTAAAGTGATTATTGCTATGTACAAGAATAACACTGCTGCAGTTAAGGTAGGAAATGAGGTTAGTAGCTGGTTTTGTATTAAATCAGGAGTTAAGCAGGGTTGTGCTCTATCCCCCTTTATATGGATTATTTTGATGGACTTTGTTTTAAGGAGCACAGGAAAGGCAATGGGAGACCATAGAATCAAATGGGGAGGGAAAACTCTCCTAGAATTGGATTATGCTGATGAGTTAAGTTTCCTAGATGAAACTATGAGCAAAATGAATGACATTTCAGAGGTTTTGCGAGTTCGAGGTGATAGTATAGGCTTAAAAATTAATTTTAAGGAAACTAATTCACTAAAGCTAGGAATAAGTGAGGATGAAAAGGTGACGTTGGGTAATGAAAAGATTGATCAGGTGGGCAGCTTGACTTACCTTGGTAGTATTATTAGTAAAGATGGTTGGAGCAGTGAAGAAGTTAAAAATAGAATAGCCAAGGCTCAAGGTGTTTTTTCACAGTTAAAAAAAGTCTGGAAGAATAGGAAGATATAAATCTGCAAACCAAGATTAGAATATTAGAAGCTACAGTGATAACAGTGGTCAAATATGGCTCTGAAGCATGGACACTCTGAAAAGCGGATGAAGATTTGCTAGATGTTTTCCAGAGAAATTGCTTACGGATTGTTGTGGGTACCTGGCTGACTGACCATATTTCAAACAATAGGCTATACAAAAAATGTGGTTCAATACAGCTCTCTAGGGCTATAATGAAAGAAAGGTTGAGGTGGCTAGGGCATGTTGTGCAGATGAAGGATGACAGATTGGCAAAGATTGTTCTGTTTGGCTAACCTTCTAGGGCTAAACAGAAAGCAGGTTGTCCCCGTCTGGGGTGGGAGGATGTCATAAAGAAAGATTTGAAGGAAATGGGAACTTTGTGGGCGGGTGTAAAAAGGGAGGCTTTGAATAGATTGGGATGGAGGAGGAGCATGCATAGCTGTGTTGGCCTCAAGCGGCTTGGTGCTGTGGTGAGTTGTTAGTACTAGTAGTAGTAAATATCTACCAAATCATATTATTGACTTACACATAACATGAATATACCACTTGATGCCTTTTTATATGCTGATTACAAATATAATAATCATTTCTATCTTAAATTAATTTCAACCCCCCCCCTATATATGCCAATTCTGGGTATATATTTCTAAATTAGGGGGGGGGGGGTTGGGACAAATTTTGTTTCTGATGTAAATGGGAGGTAAGTTTAAACTTTAACCCTACCCCCCCTAATGTAGAAATACATAGTCTGAATTGGCATATATAGGGGGCTGAAATTCATTTCTGATAGAAATGATTATTATATTTGCAATCAGCATAAAAAAAGCCATCAAGTGGTATATTCACTTTATGTGTAAGTCAATAATATGATTTGGTAGATATTTACCTTGGACTCAGGATGAAATTCTGATGCTAGTGGTATGTTTTTTTTATCTATCTGATTAGTCTTTAATATAAACCTTACCCAAACTTTTACCTTCACTTTTTTCCCTGGATTTCCCATTTTTCAGTATTTAGCCTATGTCTATTCTCCAAGTCTTGAAAATTGTTTATAAAACAAACACCCAAGAGCCATCTAACTAATCGAATCTAGCTTAACCTAATTATCAATATTTGCCCAATAATAGGGACTATCTTTATGGTAGTGATGGTTATTGTTTCATATATAGATTATTTGAAAATGGGTAAAAGCAGTCAAATCTTTGTTTGTTTTTAAAAATTTTGTTAAAAAAATTTTAAAACAGTGAAAGAAGTGATGATAAAGGTTCTCCCACTGAAAAATATACTAGGCCTAACTAGGATTATTCTCCATAGGCTAGCCTATTATGAAGTAAGAATTGTTTTCTTCACAAGTCCCTTAATGTAGTAGAATGGTCATACATTTACACCAAGAATAGTCCCTAGATTCGGTTAAATTCTGATATACATACAAAGTGCTTTGTACACCAGCAGTATTAGCTTGACTTAAAAGTTCAGTTAAGGCTTTCGGCTTTAGCATGTTTTAGATTTGAATTTGCCCGCTTCAAACTTATCCAGTGTTGACATATGGGATGGTGATAATTATGCTTTCTTAAATCCAAATTTGTGCTTTTTGGACATCATTATTTTATGGCTTTTGTTCTTGTTCCCAGATTTCACGAACAAGTTAATCAGTTGTGTATTAGCATTTACTCTAATTAAAGACAAGTCCTATTGAAACGTTCTTGCGCAAGCGTGAGTGCTTCTTGTAGATTAAGCTGTTCCTCCATCTGAACCCAGCCTTGTGAAGGGCACTTTCAGCTATATGCCGGCGGATCAAAATTAAACTGTGAGTTGATGGGTGTTTCTGCTAAATTGCAGACCTAATGACCGAACCAGCGTAGGTTCGTACAGCAAACTAACGACAGTTGGGGGTCTAATTTGTTAGTGCCATTAGTCGAGTGTTCGAAACAAAGTCGTGCCTTCTGATCCCTTATTTAAAAACTTTATCTTCTTTCCTGTGCGTCTTTCGCTTTTCTTCAGCCCCACGGTGATATTATTAGGTGCCTTTGATTTACATCTTCTTTTGTATTTGACCTGTCCAATTATCAGCTCCGTAGTTCTTTAAATATTCAAATTCCGCATTTACCAACAATAAGATCCGATTTTAATCGTTTCGTTGCGTCTTATTTGACGTGGAAAACCCTTCCTGATTCGGATCAAAAATGTCAGTCCTTTGGTACCTTCAAAAGACGTGTAAAAAAATTTTGTTTTCATATAATTAATTTTTTCTTGACATATATAGTGCTATCCAGTGTTTTACTTTTATTATTATTATAATTATAGATATTGTGATTAATTGCAGTTTGATAAAGCTTATTTAGTGAATTCTCTCTCCTTATATCATTTTATTGGTTTTTTGTCCATTTTTATGAAGCAAGTGCTTTACACGCTAAATGTTTAAATTTTTAAAATTATGAGATCTGTTTCATAATCTCCTTCCTAGAGGACATGGATTCTTGTGGGGATTTGTAAATTGATATGTTATTATTGTATTGCTAAAACATCAAAGGGAGAAACAACTCAATAAAAACAACAAACGAGACTGTAGCTAGTAGAGAAAAAAGATCAAAAATTAAAATGAACGATACTTTGCCTGTATGTAAACGAGGCGTCTTCAGCACAGAAGAAACAAAAGCAAAAAACTAAAATAAACGAAAAACAAATAAAAGAAGAAGAAGAAGAAGAAGAAGAAAACAAATAAAACCGCCTGCTGTTAAATAGAAGAAGAAGAAGACCACCGAAATACAAGACATTGTAGCTTAGTAACAAAACGAAGATTTAAATCGAAATTCTTATTTCAAAACGAAAACTGGAAGAATTAAATATTGACTGGCTTGATTATTATCGCTTAATTTACCTGATTAATTTTCTTGATTATTATCGCTTCTAATCAGTAGTTGTACCAAACCTATCCTGCTCAAGTCATCCTCAGGGCTATACTGTGGTGTTTATCCTTCCCATAGTATAGTGCAGACGGTTTGATATCATCTATTTTCCCTTCTTATTTTAGTTTTATATTTGTGTTTAAAGCTTTTTCCAATAGGTAATGTTCAGAAGTCCTCCAAAAAAAACGTCCCCCCAGATCCCAAATCAAATTCCATAGTGAAAGATACCCATCCTGGCTGGTCAAGCACATTATCTGAAAATTCTAATGATGGCTCCGATTCGGAGAATAGGACAATGATAACTGTAGGTCCTAATGCAACCATAAATGATGATAATGGGTTTCAAGAGGTCCTCTCTAGAAGCTCTAAAAAAAGAAAAAAAATCTCCCCAATTAAAAGCATTTCCCCTCTCCCTGCCCAAGATCCTCCCTCCAAAAACTTACGAATTTACTTTAAAATTACTCCCACTACCCCCTTTGAAATAAAATTGATCACTGCAATAAGAGTTGCAATTTTTAAATTGCTAAAATCAATGTTCTCTCTTAACATTAACCGTGATGGATCTCTGCTTATAGCTGTAGAAGATCAAAGATCAGCAGATACAATAATTAACCTTAAATCCCTTCTGAATATCCCAATTATTGCATCTAATTGGAACCCAAAACAATCACCAACAAAAATTGTAGTTTATAATGTTCCCCCAGAGATATCTACTCAGGAGTTAAAAGAAGGCCTCTCAGATAGGGCTGGAAACACAATCCCAGTTGAGGATGTTACCCAACTTGGAAAACCTAACTCTACTGGCCTAAAAACTAGTAGATCCTTCTTATTCACACTAAAGGATAAAATTGATATCCCAGAAAAATTATTCCTATTTGGGCAAATCAAACCACACAAGGAATACAAACCTAAGCCTATTCAGTGTCAGAAGTGTTTCAAACTGGGACACTCGACAAACAAATGCAATGAAATTCTCCAAGAGTGTAGTAATTGTAAATCTTTCCATCCTAAAGAGCTGACAACTTGCAAAAACACCCAGCCTACATGCATCAATTGCAAAGGTCCACATGAATCTACAAATAAATCATTATGCCCTGCATACAAGAAAAGAGCTCTAACACTCCAAATATCAACAGAGAAGGCCATCCCATACCCCTTTGCAGCAATGGAAGCAAATGCTGCCCAACAATACCAAATAAAGCCTGTAATGAAACCAACCAAAACCCCCAAGTCAAATGCCCCAAATGCATCAAGCACCCCATATAAGACAACATCTTCTAAGCCCCCTAGCTCAAATCCCTATCAGAAGGAATCACCAAGCCAGCAAGCCTTGTTTTCCGGTGAGATGAGGCCAGCCTGGCCCTCCCTCCCAAGAAGAAACAAACCAGAAACACTACCTGGAATCAATCCCTTAACCAACAAATAGGAAGCACTACCAAAAATGCAATCCCCAAATATATGCTTATTCATTCTAAACTGTAATGTAGTTCAGGCCATGAACATACATCAACTACAGAAAACAAAAATTATTGCAGAATTGGCAAAAATCTACATCCCAGATGATATGCTCATTCAAGCAAAAAAAGATCTTGCTTTACTTTTAACAAAGCTGAACATTGATACACAGTCATATGAAGAATAAATCAACAACACAACATTTATCAATACTCCAATGGAATGTAAGATCACTCACAGAAAATAAGCTAAATGAACTAATATCATTTATGAATAATAAGTCCATTAATATTGCTTGCCTCCAGGAAACTCATTTAACCCAAAATCAACAAATTAATTCTCTGGGATACACTATCCTGAGAAAGGATAGATCTTCAGAGAGAAAAGGAGGTGGTGTAGCTTTATTAGTTAATAATAATATAAAATTTTGTGGCATCAATTTTCCAGATTTTGAAAATGATGTTGATGTAATTGGTATAAGTGTTTGGCTGAATAATTTAAAAACCTACATAATAAGCTTTTATAACCCTAATGGCCAAACTTCAGATGCCAAGGATTTCTTTAATTATATAAATAATTCTAATATGTTAAAAAACATCATTATTTGTGGTGATTTCAATGCCCACAGCCTTTTGTGGGGGAATAAACCAGCAAATAAAGCTGGTAAATTTATTGAGCATATGATTTCAAATAATAATGAATTAGCTGTTGCTACCCCTCCAAACCTAAAGACATATTTTAACCCCAAAAGTGCCAAATTCTCCACAATTGACCTACAAATTGTGTCTTTAAATTTTTTGAACAAAATTTACATAAATAAAATTGATAGTCTGTGTACAGACCACTTTGCTATAGTTTGCTCCCTAAGTGAACCTGCTGAAACTTCTTCTCATACTTCCAAATATATCAACACTAAAGCAAATTGGTCTATTTTCCAAAATAAGCTAAATGATGAAATTACAAGTTTCACCCAAAGTTCATGCATTTCTAACACAACAGTTGACACACATGCTGAAGCCTTGACATCTTTACTAATAAATACAGCTAATCATGCTATCCCCAGGACAACACCTAAGAAAACATTCCCTAAACAAATTCCTAAAGCATGGTGGACAAATGAGTGCCTAAATAAATGGAAGATAAAAAAGGCAGCTAGGACAGAATTCATAAAAAAACCAACACCTACTACATATTTAAAAAAATTACAAGCAGAATCTAATCTAAAAAGGACTATAATAGATGCTAAATATAAATACTGGAATAATTTTGCAAATAATCTCTCCAGAGAAACGCATGAGCCAATTAAACATAAAGTCATAAGCCACATATGTGGGAAAAAGACTTTTCTCAACCCATTCCTGTATGAGCTTATACATAATAATACCCATTATGACAATGATATTGAAAAGGCTAACCTATTTGCAACTCTTTTTGTTAATAAGCTAACATCAAAAAATCAAAGCAATCTGTCCACAATTCCTATGAACCCTCGTTACCAACCACGCCCAGGATCCGAGTACATAACTAATCCATTTTCAATCCAGGAATTGAATAATGCAATACATCATATTAGGTCCAAAACTAGCAGCAGCTATGACAATATACACCCTATATGGATAGAGAATTTCACACCTTCATACAAACAAGAACTGCTAAATTGTTATAATCACGCTTGGGCATCCTCTAGGTTCCCCAATATATGGAAATGTTCGTCCCTCCTACCAATCCTAAAGAAAAATAAACCAAAAGATAACCCTGAGTCTTATAGGCCCATAATGATTACACCTGTGATGGGGAAAATAATGGAGAAAATGATTTATCACAGACTCCTCTGGTTTGTTGAGAAAAATAACATGATCCCACACACTCAAACTGGATTCAGGAAATACCACTCCTCAACAGATGCTTTCATTTTGCTAACAAATGCAATAAATGAATCTTTCTCAAAAAATAATATCCTAGTGGCAGCTTTCCTTGATTTTGAAGGAGCATATGACAATGTGAACCACCAAATCCTTTTAAATAAACTTGCAAACCTTGGAGTACCTCCCAAGCTAGTATCCTTTATTAAATCCTTCATAGAAGTGCGAAGTTTCACTGTTTGTGTTGGTTCAGCCTCTTCACCCCAAAAGACAATATCCAAAGGCCTACCTCAGGGAGCAGTCCTCAGTTGCCTCCTATTTGCCCTATATCTCTGGGACATGAACCAACCCCACACGAATCTACAATATGCTGATGATCTGGTGCTATGGTCATCTGGCAACACCTTTCAGATAGCACAGTCAAATCTGCAAAAGTCACTTTTCCAGTTTGAAAAATTCTCTCAACATTCAGATTTACCCATTGCACCCACCAAGTCAAAAATAATCCAATTTCACAGGAAGCGAAACCATGTTAATGCAAAACTAACTCTAAATAAAACAACTATTCCAGAAGATAATAATATTAATTACCTAGGTCTCATGCTTACCAAAAACTTAATTTCCACCTCCACATTTCAAACACAATAAAAAAATGTGATAGAAAAGCAAATATACTAAAAGACTTCTTTCCACACCCTGGGGTTGTAAGGAGAAAACCTTACTCCAGTTTTATAAGTCACATATAAGACCCCAGATTGACTATGGGCTCACTGTTTATGGTGCATGTGCAAAGACCCAGATGTAAAAAATTGAAACAACACAAAATGATATAATACATCTCATGGTCTTAGGAAACCCACAAGCACCAAGTTTCTGCTTATGGAGAGTGGATTAACAACAATAAGGGAGAGACGTAGCTTTTTCTTGATAAAACATCTTACAAAAATTGAATCAAATAGCTCACACACATTACATAATTGGTTAAGAAATCCAGCCAAGTATAGAGGTATTGCAGATGAGTATGCCAATATTCAAAAGAAGTTCCCTGTACCAGCAAAGTCAATTGCACCTACTTTCCCCCAATCCCCTCCATGGAATTGGTCATTTCCCATAATAAATACTGAATTTCTCAAAATGGAATAAAGATTTAACCCCCATTGCTTTTGTTCAGAAAAAATTTGCAGAACTTAATACAATTACCTATAAAAATCACTTCCAAATATTTGTTGATGGGTCAAAAATGGATGAGAAGGTTGCAAGTGGTGTTTTCCTTCCTCACCTGAAAATTGCAATGGGTGAGAGATTATTTAATAATTTATCTATAATGTCTGCTGAGTTAAATGCTATAATCATGGCATTAGAACACCTTAAGCAAAACCAATCTTTGATTGAAAATTCGAATAATATTATCATTTATTCCGACTCTTTATCAAGCCTTGAGTTGCTGGCCTCAGCTCCTCAATATAAGTTGGACATTGACACTTATCATTGTCTTAGTATTATTGATAATCTTGCTTCAAGTGGCATAAAAACTTACTTTCAGTACATTCCTAGCCACTCTGGCATAAGTGGTAATCATCAGGTTGATGAAATAGCAAAAAATGCTATAAATATTGACCAGCCAAGTGGGAGACCAATCCCAATTAGAGATATTTACCGATGGAGGCTATCAGATATTAATTTTAATAAGATTAATCCTATCCTTTCCCCTTTCCCAATAAGTATCTTTCTAAAATTTATCATAGAATTCGTTCTGGAACAAATGGACTAAATTTCCTTGCATTCTCATATAAGCTTTCTAATTCAAGTGGTTCAATTCCCCTGTCCCCTCTTTGCAGGCATTGTAATATGAATAATGAAACAATTGACCATTGCCTATTTGAATGTAATATGCTGACGTCTGCACAACATACCTTGCTTTCTAAACTGTTAAAATACTTCAAACACCACAAAATCCCACTATCAGCCAAGAGCCTAGCCAACTATACCTGCACACAGAGTATAGAAATCGACATCTATCATCTTATATTTGAACTCCTAGAGTCGAAAGATCTGCTGAAAGATATCTGAATATATCTAATAAATATGAGGCAATCAAGCCAGTAGCTCTGTAGCCCACAGAGTGAAGCAAAAGGAAAAGGGCTAAATAGTGTTACTGAAAAGCCCGCCTGCTGTTAAATAGAAGAAGAAGAAGACCACCACCAATATTAATAAAATGCAATTGTCAAAATTGATCCACATAGGTCACAGAGGCTAATAGCAACTGGATAAAAAAGTATAAAAATAGAAATGAAGTTAATTATTTTGTATTATTTGCGGAATAATCCTGTTGTCAGCTATTATGGAAGTAATTCTGTTTGGTCTGGTAGGTAATCTCGTCCCCTGGGGATTTTGTAAAAATCTTAATTCCCTTATTAACTATTGGTTCATTTTTCAAAAGAATATTATAAATTGGGTCAATATTTAAATTTCCTGTATCCCTATTTATTGAAAGATTAGCAAACATATGTTTTTTTATTTCCATAGCCTCCATCGCCCATTGAGAAATACCTCGATCATTAGAAATAGCCGTGGCCTCATCAAGTTGTACAAAATTTTCAAGATGAAAGCAACTATATTCTGCCAAAGCCGAAATAAAGGTTTCTGGAGGCTTGCTGAATTGTAGAGTTTTTTCTATTGAGTTACGATGCTCAATAAAGCTTTCAAGAAATTGTTGGTGAGCTCTACCAATATAAAACTTCCCATAAGAACAAGGAACCCTATACATCCCACATAATAAATTTCTCCTGGTTAAATCCTGCCCAGAATTAAAGATACTACCTATTAGTCTCATTGATAGGAAACATGTATCAATGTTATATTTCCGCAAGATTCGGTTAAGCTTCTCTCCCAAACCAGGTACATATAGCAAAGAAATGAAACTTTTAGACAAATTTAATTCCAAAGACTGCGAAACCCCAATTATCTTACTATTATGTTTAATACGTCTATTTTCTATTATTTTATCAATGAATTTAATTGGGTGACTATTACTAAATAAAATATCCTTCAAATACAATAATTCAGAATCCAAAAATTCCTGAGAACAAATTCTGAAAGTTCTATCCACTAGTGAGATCATAACCCCACGTTTTACCGAAACTGGGTGGCACGAATGAAAATTTAAATATCTATCGTAGGTTTGCTGTATATTGAGAAAAGTAAATGGCAATATTTTTTAATTAATAAGATATCAAGAAAAATTAAATGTCCTGTTCTTCGAACTCCACTGTAATTTATATTTTTTTTTCAAAACTATTTAAATGTTTGCAGGAAAGTTCTAAGGAATCTAAACCGTGTTTCCAAATGCAAACTACATAATCCATGAATCTGCCCCAGAAACAAGGGTAAAGCCTAAAACTGCGTATAGCGGACGTTTCAATGGAATACATGAAAATATATGCCAACACAGGACTAAGGAATGCCCCATAGGCAAACCAAATGCCTGCTTGTAAAATTCTCCGTTAAAACCAAAATAAAGGAATATTGATTTACCAGCATAACTAATTTCATAATGCCCTCAGAATCTAAACTAGGATCTGTAAAAACTCTTTCGTCAGCGAAGTTTTCTCGTGTCGAATATTTTTCTCCAAATAAAACATGTAATCATTTCGTTTAAAATTATACGTTTCGAGCCCCTTCTAAGGCTTAGACGGTAGTTCCTTCGATATGAAGTGCCTCAAGGGAGAAATAATAAATAAGTTATAAAACAATGAAGCTATTTAAGATTTATTTATTCATCTTTATTCGCAGATGTCATCTTTATGTTTGCTATGATCACTGGCTTTAATTTATTTTCTTTGTCTTTTTTTAAATCTTAATCTTATATTTGTTCTTTAATCTTAAATGAAGGTTTCATTTAATCTTGAAAAGGCAACTAGAGTTTCAATTTCCAATCAACTGAGCCTCTTCCAACGTTTTAGCGTTTGTTATACTAAAGGCCAAAAGGCTTTAATCTTTTATTTTTTCTTTTTCATAGGCACTTTATATGAAAAAAGTGATCATATAAACTTCAGAAGGGGCTCATACGATTAGAAATCAGAAGTTTATTATTTACACGAAGGCAGTTCATACAGAAGGGATTGTTGCATAAACTTTGACAAGGGCTCATTTGATTGAAAATTGGAAATTCTAGTGCCTTTTTTAAAAGTTAAAAGTGACCGGAGCATAAATAAATCCCACGCCACGCCCTCTATTCCCCAAATGCATCCAATACATATTTTGTGACTGCGATTTTGTTCGAGATAGTCCGAAGGTCAAACAGTTATGCCTCTGGGGTTAAAAAAAACAACAACCCCCAGGTCAAGGGTTGTAAGTTTTACAAGCTATTCAATGTTAACATATAAAGCTTTTATGGAAGGAGTGATCGTAGAGACTTTGGAGAAGGCTCATCCGATTTTAAATTGAAAGTTCTAGTTCCCTTTTTAAGAGTCAAGAGTGATTGGAACGCAACAAGACCCCTCCACGACCTTTTTTCCCAAATGCTTCTGATCAAAATTTCGAGATAACTACTTTATTCAAAATACCCCAATTGTCAAAAAACAGTGGCTCCAGGTTTGGCACCCCCCCCCCCGCCCAGCCCTCGGGCAAGGGCTATAAGTTATGCTTCTTTCCCATTGTAAACATATAAGATTCTTATGGAAGGGGTGGTCGTATAACCTTGGATGGGGCTCATTTGGTAAGAAAAAGACATTTCTAGTGCGCTTTTTAAGAGTAAAAAGTGATCAAAGGGCAACCATCTCCTCTCCTCACACCCTTTTCTCCAACTGCATCTGACCAAATCTTGAAATAGCTATTTTGTACACAATAGTTCAAAAGTCAAATAGCTGTAACTCAGGGGTCGACGAATTTACCACAGCCCCAAGGGGAAGGACTGTAGCTTATGCAACTAGCCCATTGTCAACACATAAGGTTTTCGTAGAAGGGATGGATGCATTGAATTTGGAGAGGGCTCATGCAATTGGAAATTAAAATTTCCAGTTTTTTTTAAAGTCAAAAGTGATCTAAGGGCAACCAGTCCCCCCATCCTCTTTTCTCCCAATACATCTGGTCAAATTTTTTAGATAGCCACTTTGTTCAAAATAGTCCAGAAGCAAAATAAACATGCTTCCGTGTGCGAACACCCTCCCCCCGATCCCCTGGGATAGGGGCTGCAAGTCATGTACGTCTCTAATTGTTACTTTGGTAATAGTAGAACCCTATCATGAGGTCCCACGCCCACAATACCCCTTCGAATCCCGATCCGGACACTTTTTTTAAAACTCCCACGCCCACACCATATAAGGGTATAGCCTCCCTAGGGAGAATGATTACGTAATGGGGTCAATGACCTCTTTTTCCAAGGTCGATTTATTTGATGTTTCTATGTGTAATAGCTCCGGGGCGAAGGTTGCACATGCGCATTGAATTCTAACGGGAACAATGTTATTGATCTTGGACTCGAGGGGGAAGTGAATTTCCGAGAACTTGATTGCGTAATCGATCGCGAGTGTCATGGTGTCCAGAAATAGTATTTGTTGTTGTTTTGGTCATGTACATGCTCGAGGCGAATGTCTTGGTATCCAGAAATAGTATTTGTTGTTGTTGCTCTCGCCCAAATGTTATGAGTTCCCCGGAAACAGTTAGATCACGTGTTTCCTTCTCAGCCAATCAGCGAGTCGGATACATCCTCCTTCTCAGCCAATCAGAGGGCTTGTTACATATGATTTCCCCGTTACATAACAATTCGCCCTTGAGATTTCCTATATAACGGACATGCAATGTGATTCAATTATCAGAAAGTATTTTGACGCTGTGTAGACAACAATGGATAAATTTGATGAATTAGAAGCCATGTCAACTTCAATTTGCAATGTAAGTACATTTTTTATTTTCAAACGAATTTTCCTTGGACATCCTCCAGTATATTCAGCTAAAACGTAAATATATTCTTTTACCCCAAATCCTCCCCCCCCCCAAACCATACAAACATCATTATAATCAATGGAAAACATAAAATATATTCTTTTACCCTCGAAACCTAACCCCCCCCCCCAATGTTTTACAGCCCCAAATTCTCGCAAAAAGAAATAATTTTTTTTCGTTAAAGTTTGACTTTTCTCTATTGTGATTTAGTGTCTACTGACTTCTGTCAATTTTTAATGTAAATGCCGTTCTGTTTTGACACAAGGCTCTCCGGTGCGAGGCATATAATTAGCTCTGACCCTTTTTAGAGCATTTCCTGCTCATTAGCAGTTTAGTTTCCAAAGATTTCACAGATTCAAAAGGACACGACTAAAAACATGTTTTTATTTAT
Organism: Artemia sp. Qi Xiang Cuo; assembly: GCF_049724085.1. Classification (NCBI taxonomy): domain Eukaryota; kingdom Metazoa; phylum Arthropoda; class Branchiopoda; order Anostraca; family Artemiidae; genus Artemia; species Artemia sp. Qi Xiang Cuo. Next base: position 48,683,395 of record NC_142810.1, read on the forward strand.
TGGATAACAAAAAAAGAATCATAGCTCAGATCAATGCTTCGATTTTTGACTAAATATACACATTTTCAACGTTTAGGATTAGGAGGGGGTATTTTCTTAAAAGGAACTAGACCGGCTTTTGAAAGGCTCTGTGAGCTGTAATTCTCAGATTCAAAAGGATGTGTTCTCAGTAGCGGTGGGGAGGGGATACTTGTCAAGGTCTTTTATCAGGGCTTATTGGCCGTGGGGGTTATTTTCTGTGGGCTGTTTTTTCTGGGGGTAGGGTAAATACCAGCTATCGTAAAAGGATATGGAAAGATAAAAATAGCGTTAATACTTTAAATGTGTCAAACAAGGCACGCTCAATACAGATTAAAACCAGAAAAGAACAGAAATGCCTAAAAATAAGAAACTAGGCTGACTTATATAGCCCGGCTTTTGAATGGTTTAGTGAGCTGTAATTCTCAGATTCAAAAAAAGGATGCAATTAGTATATTTCACGAGATTTTTTACGTTGTGCTTTCTTAGTGATAAACTAAACAAAATTATATGGATGAGGGTACTAACTTTCTTTCTGTGAAAAGGGGACAAATTATTTTGATACTAATTTTTTCTCTTCTTTTTAAGGCCAATTGTGAAAAATGCGAGAGTAGAAGTGGGGGTGCCAGTCGTGACATTACCACGGGGTTTATGGTCCTAATATGGGCATAGAGTCCCTAGGGGAGATGGATTTCTGAGAAATTGATTGCGTAATCAAAGTGTGTCAATGACCTCTTTTTCCAAGGTCGATTTATTTGTTGTTTCTATGTGTAAAAACTCCGGGACGAAGGTTGCACATGTGCATTGAATTCTAACGGGAACAATGTTATTGATCTAGGACTCTAGGGGGAAGTGAATTTCCGAGAACTTGATTGCGTAATCGATCGCGAATGTCATGGTGTCCAGAAATAGTATTTGTTGTTGTTGTAAGTGCACGCTCTCAGCGAATGTTATGATCCAGAAATAGTATTTGTTGTTGTTTTGGTCATGTACATGCACCAGGCGAATGTCATGGTGTCCAGAAATAGTATTTGTTGTTGTTGCTCTCGAGCCAAAATGTTATGACTTTCCCGGAAACAGTTAGATCACGAGTTTCCTTCTCAGCCAATCAGCGAGCCGGATACATCCTCCTTCTCAGCCAATCAGAGACCTGCTTACATATGATTTTCCCCGTTACATAACAATTCACCCTTGAGATTTCGTATATAACGGACATGCAATGTGATTCAATTATCAGAAAGTATTTTGACGCTGTGTAAACAACAATGGATAAATTTGATGAACTTGAAGCCTTGGCAACTTCAATTTACCATGTAAGTACATTTTTTTTTTTCAAACGAATTTTACTTGGAAATCCTCCAGTATATTCAGCTAAAACGTAAATATATTCCTTTACCCCAAATCCCCCCCCCCCCCCCAAACCATACAAACATCTTTATACTCACTAGGAAAACATAAAATATATTCATTTTACCCTAACCCCATCCCCCATTGTCTTACAACCCCAAATTCTCGCAAAAAGAAATACCCTTTTGATAAATTGCTTCCCTCTATATTTCCAGCTAAATCCCCCCCCCCCGCCTCCCACTCTAATACAAACTCCACTATGCTATCTTTATAGTCGTTAGAAGACTATAAAATATGCTCTGTTTAACCATCTAAACCCTCCACTCCTTACGACTTTAATTCTTGCAATAGAAATAATACTCTTTTTATCGATATTTCCAGCTAAAGTGACCGCTGACTTCTGTCAATTTTTAGTGAAAATGCCGTTCTGTTTTGACACAAGACTCCAGTGCGTGGCTAAAATTAGCTGTCACCCCTTTCCGGCTTACAAACGCGGTCAAGTCAAAGGAACTATTCTTCTGTCAAATAAAAACACTAATTAAGCGCAGGCATATATAATCTCTTTTTGGAGAACCGGCGAAATCTCGTTATTTTCAAATTAAGATCTAATAATATATTTAGGACATTGGCGTTTGGGGCAGGGGGCCATGCCTCAATTCTATCGCCATCATTGTAAGGTGAAAACAAACTGTTTCTTCGCGTGAAAAGTAAGGGGGGTGAGTTTAAGAAAAAGATACATTGCTTTATTATGCGTAAATTGAATAGCATTTTTACCATATCTTTCGGTGGGGGGAGGGGATATTTTTCCATGTCTTTTCTCAGTGATATTTTCCGGGGGGGTTATTGTCCGTGGTCTGTTTTTCTGGGGGTGTGATAAATATACAAACTAGGCTGGCTTTTGAATGGTTCAGTGAGTCGTAATGCTCAGATTCAAAAAAGGATGCAATTAGTATATTTCACGAAATTTTTTACGTTGTGCTTTCTTAGTGATAAACTAAACAAAATTATATGGATGAGGGTACTAACGTTCTTTCTGTGAAAAGGGGCAAATTATTTCAATACTAACTTTTTTCTCTTCTTTTTAAGGCCAATTATGAAGAATGTATGGCACCGCCGCCCGCTAAGAAAGCCAGAGATGACAAGACAGCCCCATCAGTGCCAGCCCCAATGCAGCCTGGGTTTAAGTTAAAGAGAGAGTGGACGGCTACCAACCCTACCGAAGCTATGCAAGATCGTGAAATAGCCGGCCCAGTCGCACAAGAGCATAGCGACGCCACCCCGTCCACCCTCCAACACACGTTACCTGGACCCGGCCCAGTCGCGCAAGAAAATAGCGACGCCACCCCGTCCACCCTCCAACACACGTTACCTGGACCATCCGGCACCCAAGCACAGAGGGATTATGCAAATGTGAGCATTTTTTCCTACCTTTCTATTTCTTCCAATGTTTTTTCTTTTTCAATCCCAATATAAACATATCTCTGTGAGATATTAACCCCTATTACATATCTAAATGTAATTTTTTATGCAGAGAAACCGCTCTTTTTCTAATCTTTGCTATCGCTTCGTTATTTCATAAGCAAATATTTTTAGGTAATTTCTATTAATAATCACTGCCTTTGAAACTCAAAATGCTATTTTTTCTAATCTTTACTATTTTCTCTATTGCTATCACATATATTTTTAGGTACCTTTGAAACTCCGTGAATGCTCTTTTTCACATAATTTAGAGAGAGATTATCCCATCTGTCACACATTGTCGTTCTAATTTACACTGAATATTTCTATTGTGCCATGTTTCGCTCTTACATAGAATAAAAGAACTCCAATGTCCTAAAATATTAATTTTACAGACAATTTGTTCTCCGCCATTTCAGAAAACACAGAATTACGCAAAGGCCATTGAAACCCTGATTGACTAAAAACCGCTAATGTAAAACAGGGAAAGGAGATGCCAAAATTATTTATAACCTCGCGCAGGGTGCTTTATGTCAAAACATAGCGGTTTAATGCATAAGAAGTGTATGGGGAAAGTGACTTAACAATTCTCAACATTTTGAAGTTCAAACTCGTTCATCTAACCTCCATAATTTACAACTCATGTGTTCACCGAACCTGTAGAACGGAATTAGAAATATTTCAACTTTTTTTGAGACATTATGTAAATGCCCGGGACCCGCGGAGCCGGTGGGCCGGGGAAGCGTTGTGGGAAGCACTGCGGGTCCAAGAAGCGCCACAGGGATGCGCTGTGGCTCCGAAAAGCGCCACGGGTCAGGGAAGCGCCACAGGGGTGCGCCACGGGTCAGGGAAGCGGGGGGGGAAGTGCCCCGGGTCAGGGAAGCGCCACGGGACCGTGACGCAGTGGAGGTCGCGCTGGGGGGCCCGCGAAGTCCCACAGGGATGCGTGTGTGCCCCGACCCGTGCCAGGGGAGTGGTACGCGCCCTAGGGGGGTGCCCCGATTCAGAGAAGCGTACCAGGAGGGAAAGTGGGTACATGGTTGTGAAAAAAAAAAAAAAAATTTAACACTTTTAAAATTAGCTATTTTTTTTTGAACAAAATAAAATTTCAGCCTTCCATGTAAAGCGACATTTTAGATTGTATTTATCTTATATTAAATTTGTTTTTATTTCAGTTGAATTAACCAAATGTTATTAAGCAATAATAATCCAAATTTTAAAACAGTAGGGCTGATTTGAACACTCTGAAAATAAGCTATTTTTTTTCATTTATAGATTGCATTGGTCCCATATTCGCCGTCCAGTGAAGAAGAGGAAGAACCAATTCTAACACCGCCACTGGAGTTTCAAGACAATTTACTATGGGACGATAGCATTGAAGTACCTTTTAATATTGATGAGTTTTATGCTTAATTTTTAAAAGTAGATAATAGCACTGTTGAGCAGGTAGACTTGAGTCCGAACAAATTAAAAATTTTAAATGATTTAACCGGTAGCCCTCAAATCGCCTATCTCAGCTCGATTCCATTTCGCAAACCGTAATTGGAGCATTCACAATTTTGTGTTTACCCGCGGGGGTGAGGTTATAAGATATCACAGGGGGTGGAGGGAACATCTCACCCAGAATATCAACTATCCAACACAATTTTATATAATATAGTTGTTTTCACTACAATGTTTGGGGATCCTTTTAATTCGCTTTTGTGTGGAAATTTTGTTTTTGACCCGGTAGAAATTGTGCATGCATATGTAGACAAAATTCGTGCACTTCTGGAGAATCAAATTCAGTTGTGGGGGAGGGATTCAATTAAGGTCTCCATTGTTTTAAAAGTGTTTTATATAAATGTGGGAAAAAGTGAGGTTTATTATCATTTTATACATTCCGAGATGCGTTTGGTTTATTCAAATTTAGAAAATTTTTAGGGAGCTTTCATAGATTGGGTGGATCAAATTATAACACATCTCGAGAACTTTAATGAAAATGGTAGTGG